>NC_057393.1:44865971-45165971 GCF_019320065.1 Cervus canadensis
CTCAGCATTTTGCATGATGTACTCTGCATAGAGACTGAGACTAAATCAGACAAGAGTCTGAGCCAGACCTGCCTTTGAGTGTCTTCTGTAGAAGCACTTGTCAGCAGTGTCTGATGCAGGGACAGGGGTTCTGGCTGCAACAGACGTGGGATGTGCTGCATGTGGCATAAGTCCTTTTGAAGGAGGTGATCATTAGCTCCACTGTTGAGCAGATGGCCCACAAACTGGAGAACAATTATACCAAAGAAGTTCTCGCACTGTTGCAAAGGTTCTAGGGCCCACAACAGATTTCCCAAACTGGGGATCCAGCTAAGGGACTGAGAAACCCCAGGGAATTTGACTTTGAAGGCCAGTGGGATTTGATTACAGAACTTTCACAGCCTGGGGAAATAGCAGTCTCTTGGTGGGCAAAACAAAACCTTGTATGCACCAGGACCCAGGAGAAAGAGAGAGACCTCACAAGAGCATGAGTCAGACTTCCCTGTGAGTGTCTGAAGTCTCTGGCAGAAGTGTGGGCCAACAATGCCTGCAGTGGGGTCAGGGGCACTGACTAAAATAGCCCTGGGAGCCATGGCATGCTGGCAAACGTCCTTTTCAAGGAAGTCACCCTTACTCTCATTATTCCTACCATAGCTTGACTTCAGGCCAAACTATAAGCAGGGAACACAGCTCCATCCATCAGCAGAAAATTGGATTAGAGATTTACTGAGTATGGCCTTGACCACCAGAGCAAGACTCAGTATTCCACACAGCCAGTCCCTCCCATCAGGAAGTTTCCACAAGCTTCTTATCCTCATCTATCAGAGGATAGATAGAATGAAAAGTACAGTTTATGAAAATTAAACAAACTGATGACATGGATCACAGCCTTGCCTGTCTCAATGAAACTGTGAGCCATGCCATGTAGGGCCATTCAAGATGGACGGGTCATGGTGAAGAGTTCTGACAAAACATGGTTCACTGGAGAAGGGAATGACAAACCACTTCAGCATTCCTCCCTTGAGAACTCCATGAAAAGCATGAAAAGGCAAAAGATATAACACTAAAAGATGAACTCCGTAGGTCAGTAGAAGCCCAATATGCTACTGGAGGAAAGCAGAGAAATAGCTCCAGAAGGAATGAAGAGGCTGAGCTAAAGCAGAAAAAACACCCAGTTTTGAATGTGTCTGGTGGTGAAAGTAAAGTCTGATGTTATAAAGAACAATATTGCATAGGAACCTGGAATGTCAGGTCCATGAATCAAGGTAAATTGGAAGTGGTCAAACAGGAGATGGCAAGAGTGAACATCAACATTTTAGGAATCAGTGAACTAAAATGGACTGGAATGGGTGAATTTAATTCAGATTACCATTATATCTACTACTACAAGCAAGAATCCCTTAGAAGAAAAGCCTTAATGGTCAACAGAAGAGTCTGAAATGCAGTACTTGGGTGCAATCTTAAAGATGACAGAAAGATCTCTGTTCATTTCCAAGGCAAACCATTCATGAGTACATCGTGCAAAATGCCGAAATGCCTGGTTGGATGAAGCACAACCTGAAATCAAGACTGCCAGGAGAAATAACAATAACCTCAGATATGCAGATGACACCACCTTTATGGCAGAAAGCAAAGAGGAACTATAGAGCCTCTTGGTGAAAGAGAAGAGTGAAAAAGCTGGCTTAAAACTCAACATTCAAAAAACTAAGATCATGACATCCAGTCTCACCACTCCATGGCAAATAGATGGAGAAACAATGGAAACAGTGACAGAATTTATTTTCTTGGGCTCCAAAATCACTGTAGATGGTGACTGCAGCCATGAAATTAAAAGACGCTTGCTCATTGGAAGAAAAGCTATGACCAACCTAGGAGCATAGTAAAAAGCAGAGACATTATTTTGCCAACAAAGGTCCATCTAGTCAAAGCTATGGTTTTCCCAGTAGTCATGTATGGATGTGAGCATTGGATCATAAAAAAGGCTGAGCATAGAATTGATGTCATGTTGGAGAAGACTCTTGAGGGCCCCTTGGACTGCCAGGAGATCAAACCAATCAATTCTAAAGGAAAGCAAGCAATCATCAATTTTCGTTGGAAGTGTTGATGCTGAAGCTTCAATACTTTGACAAGCTGATACGTAGAGCTGATTCTTTAGAAAAGAACCTGATGTTGGGAAAGATTGAAGGCAGGCAGAGAAGGGGATGACAGAGTACAAGATGGTTGGATGGCATGACTTACTCAATGGACATGAATTTGAGCAAGCTCCAGGAGACGGTGAAGAATAGGGAAGCCTGTCATGCTGCAGCCCATGGGGTCACAAAGAGTTGGACACGACTGAGCAACTGAATAACAACTCTGCATAGAAGTTAAATAAGCAGGTGACAATATACAGCCTTATCATACTCCTCTCTCAGTTGTGAACATGCCAGTTGTTTCATGTAAAGTTCTAACTATTGCTTCTTGTCCTGCAAACAGGTTTCTCAGGAGACGGATAAGATGGTCTGGTATTCCCATCTCTTTAAGAATTTTCCACAGTTGGTTGTGATCTACACAGTTAAAGGCTTTACTGTAGTCAATGGAGCAGAAGTAGATGTTTTTCTGGAACTTCCTTGCCTTCTGCATAATCCTCTGAATGGCAATTTATCTCTGACTACTCTGCCTCTTCAAAGTTCAGCTTGTATGTCTGGAAGTTCTCATTTCACATATTGTTGAAATCACTTAGTACATGTCAGTAAATAAAGTCCAGATGAAAGTGGCTGTGTAGATTCTACCAATAAAATCTATCAATTTGAAATTAGCCATCATATATATATACACACATATTGTTTAGGAAATTATGATATCTTGAGCAGTGATCATAAAAAGTTAAAATTTAAAAAAAACAGGTTTTAGAGCTGTATTTAAGTAGTCAATATGATAAGCTAATATATGACCATTTTTATTATTGTTAATAGTGCTTTCTCATTCTTAAAATTTCTAAATTTGTTCACGTGTTGTTTTTCTAATAAGAAAACATTCATAAATACAATTTGGAAAGTAAGATAAGGAGCTTCACTTATCTAGAAAAACAGGATATATTACAAAAATTCTAAATAGAATAAATAATCTTATAAATAATATAAAATGAAGAATATTAGAATGTGGTAAAATATGTTGTGTCAGAACACTTTTAAATTTAAAATTCATTAAGGCATGAAAGATGCCTTCTTGTCACTTTGCCACTCTGAAGTACTCTGGAAGCTGCCATTTCACCTGCTATAAGTGGAGTGATAGTCCTTCATTAATGTTTCCTTTAACTCAGAATCTTCCTCATCAGTTCAAGTTTTGAAATTTGGCACATGGCATTAATGGCAACATGACAGATAGTATCTCAAAGAGTCAACAATTTGCAATCAGTTAGGGAACCAAGCTAGTATTCCCCACTCCAAGAAGATTGTCATGATGTAGTAAGAAAGCCACTTAAGTAAGGGCTTCCTATGTGGCACTCTGGTAAAGAATTTGCCTGCCAATGCAGGAAAACACTGGTTCAATCCCTGGGCAGGAAGATCCCTTGGAGTAGGAAATGGCAACCCACTCCAGTATTTTTGCCTGGGAAGTTCCATGGACAGAGTAGCCTAGCAGGCTACAGTACATGGGGTCACAAAGAGCGGACATGACTGAGCACACACCCAGACCCAATAGGACATCCATAGGCAGGAGATTCCCATTCAGATCAAAGGCAAGTGCAAGGCAGGGAATAGCTGTCATCCATTCAGTGCATGTTGGCATCCACTCTGTTCAAAACACTTCAACTCTCCTTCCTTTGCTCCTACTCTATTTCCTTCTATTTATTGTGTAGTGAGATATGCACACTGTGAACTGAGTGAGCTAGTAATATTTTAGAAAGAAAAAATAAAATTGTTAAGCATGCAGTTTAACATGACATTTAACACTACTTAATGCTTCTCAAGCAAAATGTTCTATTTACACAGAAAACGATCTTGCCATCCATCTTCTTTCTCTATTCTCTTTGTTTACTATTTTGGTTTTCCTTTTTAAAAAATGTATCATAAACCAGACACACAATAAAAGGTATGTAATATATTTTTTGGAATTTAAAAATCAATAACATTATAATAAAATGAATATTTATGTCCCCACCACCCACAAAAAGAAATAAAATAGTACTAGCATCTCATAAATCTTCTTTGAGCCTTATGGTAGATTTTGTGAGTCTTTGTGCTTTGCATAATATAATTACATTGCAGGTATCCTGAAACTTGTCTCTTTCCCTGAAATTCTGTTTTGAGATGAATCCATACTAATGCATATACTTTCATAGACTTGATGGTATTGACTACTCCATTGTGCAACTGGACTGCACTTCATTTGCCTGTTATCCTATAGGCAGAATTATTATTGTGATTAATATTTTTATTTGCATATTACAAACAAAGTCCCAATGCATATTACAAGCCATTTCTCTTGGTGTGCAATTGGAATAGGATTTGGGAGCATATTCTTAGGTGTGCTGGGTCATAAATATGGTGCGTATTTAAATATACTAAGTTATCTCTAATTATTTTCCTATTCTGCTGTACCATTCCTCAGTTGTCAGAAATTTTAGAGTTCCTCTTTCTCTTCAGTGTCCACAATGCTTGATATTTGATTTCTGTCATTTTGACTGTTGTGATGGAGTATTTAATATGCTTACACTTTTAATTACTAGGCAACTTTTCATGTTTAGTGAACAAGTCTTACCTATGAAATGCATATTCAATTTCATATTGCATTTTTAGCCTTACTTTTTTAATTAGTGTATTCTGGTAACTAGTCAATTAATAGTTACATGTGTTGAAAATATCTTTTATTCACTATGTTATATAATACCATACTCTTGGGTCTTTTGACAAGGAGGACTCTTTAATTTTCTTTATTTTTAAATTTCATATTTATATTTAAATTGGAGTATACTTGATTTACAATGCTGTTAGTTACAGATGTACAGGAAAGTGATTCAGTTCTTTACACACATATATAATAGCTATTATTTTTTCATATTATTTTCCCATTTAGGTTACTATAGAATGTGAGTAGAGTTCCTTGTGCTATATAGTAGGTCATTGTTGATTATCTGTTTTATAAAGAGTAGTGTGTATGTGTTAATCCCAAATTTCTAATTTACCCCCCTGACTTGTCCCCTTGGTAAACATAAGTTTGTTTTCTAATGCTGTTGAGTCTGCTTCTGTTTTATAAATAAGTTCATTGTATCATTTAAAAAATGATTCCGCATATAAGTAACATTATATGATATTTGTCTTTCTCTGTTTGACTTAATTCACTTAGTATGATAATCACCAAATCCATCCAGGCTGCTGAAAATGACATCATTTCATTCTTCTTTTATGGCTGAGTAATACTCTATTGGATACATATACCACATCTTTATCCATTCATCTGTCATTGGACACATAGGTTGCTTCCAAGTCTTAACTATTGTTAATGGTGCTGCAATGAACACTGGGGTGCATGTATCTTTCCAAAGAGTTTTCTCTGGACATATGCCCAGGAGTGGGATTGCTGACAACTCTACTTTCAGGTTTTTTTAAGGAAACTTCATATGTTCTCCATAGTGGCTGTATCAATTTGCATTCCCCCCAACAGTGTAAAAGGGTTCTGTTTTCTCCAAACCCTCTCCAGCTTTTATTGTTTGTATATTTTTGATGATGGGCATTCTGACCAGTGTGAGGTGATACCTCATTGGAGTTTTCATTTGCATTTCTCTAATAATTAGCAGTGTTGAGCATCTTTCCACATGTTTGTTGGCCATCTGTATGTCTTCTTTGGAGAAATGTCTGCTTAGATCTGTCAATTTTTTGAGGGGTCATTTGTTTTCTTGTTATTGGGCTGCATGAGCTGCTTCCATATTTTAGAGATTAATCCTTTGTCAGTCATTTCATTTGCAAATATCTTCTCCCATTCTCTGGATTGTCTTTTCATTGTGTTTAAAATTTCCTTTGCTGTCAGGGAATGTTTGACGGCAGGATTCCTACGTGCTGTCTCTCATGAGTCCTCTGTCCCTCTTCAAGTGGAACAGCACACTGCTCCCAGGGACTGAGGTCATTGTGTGAGGCAGGCTTGGGTCTCCTTTAGTAAACATTCTCTTTAGGACAAAGCTGCTTAGTCTCGTTCCCCTTTCTTGAGATATGGATTGTCTCCTGACCTTGTGACTAATATTACCCCTTGTTCCCTTGGTAATGGTTGCTGTACGTTTGGTTTTCTGATCTCTATCATTCCCAAAAGAAGTTTCTTGTACCACAGCCCATATATATACTCATAGAAAAATCATTAAAGCACCTTTGCTCCATCAGAGCTTAGGTCCCCGGGTCTTTTTTTGTCTCTCTCTCTCTTTCTCTCTCTTACTTTCTTATCCTCGACTCCGTACCACCAGATTCCAGTCCATTAAAGGACCCCAACATTTTGCTGTGCAAAGGCTTTTGAGTTTGATTAAGTTCTTTTCAAATTTATTTTATTTTATTTATTTTCATGACACTAGGAGATAGATGGATCAAATAAGATATTCCTGCAATTTATGTCAGAGAGTGTTCTGCCTATCTTTTCCTCTAAGGGATTTATAGTATCTCATTTTACATTTAGGTATGTAATCCATTTAGAATTAATTTTTGTATATAGTTTTAGAGAATGTTATGGTTTCATTATTTTACATATAGCTGTCCACTTTTCCCATCACCATTGTTTGAAAAGATTGTTTATTTTCATTATATATTCTTTCCTCATTTGTCATGGATTAATTGACCATAAGTGCATGGGTTTATTTTGGGACTTTCTATCCTGTTCCATTGATCTAGATTTCTGTTTCTGTGCTTATACCATACTATTTTGATTACTATAGCTTTGTAGTATGATCCAAAGTCAGGCCACCTGATTCCTCAAGCTCCATTTTTCTTTCAAGATTGCTTTGACTATTTGGGGTCTTTTGTGTCTCCATACAAATTAAACTTTTTTTTTCTTTACTAGTTCTGTTAAAAATGCCATTGGTAATTTGATAGGTAATATATTGAATCTATAGATTGATTTGTGTAGTATATTGTCATTAAAACAATATCAATTCTTCTCATCCAAGAATATGTTATATCTTTCCATCTATGTATCATCTTTGATTTATTTCATCAAACTTTATAGCTTTCTGAGTACAGTTCTTTTGCCTCCTTTGGTAAGATTATTCCCATGCATTTTATTCTTTTTGATGTAATGGTAAATCGCATTTTTTTTTCTTGACTTTTCTTTCGGACATTTAGTTAGTGTATAGAAATGCCACAATACACAGGATGCAAGAATACACAGAACTATACAAAAAAGATCTTCTTGACCAGATAATCACGATGGTGTGATCACTCACCTAGAGCCAGACATCCTGGAATGTGAAGTCAAGTAGGCCTTAGGAAGCATCATTACCAACAAAGCTAATGGAGGTGATGGAATTCTGGTTAAGCTATTTCAAATCCTAAAATATGATGCTGTGAAAGTGCTGCACTCAATATGCCAGCAAATTTGCAAAACTCTGCAGTGGCCACAGGACTGGAAAATTCAGTTTTCATTTCAACTCCAAAGAAAGACAATGCCAAAGAATGCTCAAACTACTGCACAATTGCACTTATCTCACATGCTAGCAAAGTAATGCTCAAAATTCTCCACGCCAAGCTTTAACAGTATGTGAACCGTGAACTTCCAGATGTTCAAGCTGGATTTAGAAAAGGCAGAGGAACCAGAGATCAAATTACCAACATCCGTTGGATCATCAAAAAAGCAAGAGAGTTCCAGAAAAACATCAACTTCTGTTTTATAGACTATGCCATAGCCTTTGACTGTTGGATCACAACAAACTCTGGAAAATTCTGAAAGAGATGGGAATAAAAGACCACTTAACCTGTCTCCTGAGAAATCTCTATACAGGTCAAGAAGCAACAGTTAAAACTGGACATGGAACAACAGACTGGTTCCAAACTGGGAAAGGAGTACTTCAAGGCTGTATATTGTCACCATGCTTATTTAACTCATATGCAGAGCACATTGTGAGAAATGCTGGCCTGGATGAAGCACAGGATGGAATCAAGATTGCCAGGAGAAATATCAATAACCTCAGATGTGCAGATGACACCACCCTTATGACAGAAAGCGAAGAAGAATTAAAGAGCCTCTTGATGAAAGTGAAAGAGGAGAGTGTAAAAGTTGGCTTAAAGCTTAACATTCAGAAAACCAAGATCATAGCATTTGGTCCCATCACTTCATGGCAAATAAATGGGGAAACAGTGGAAACAGTGAAAGACTTTATTTTGATGGACTCCCAAAATCACTGCAGATGGTGACTGCAGCCATGAAATTAAATGATGCTTGCTCCTTGGAAGAAAATTTATGACCAAACTAGATAGCATATTAAAAAGCAGAGACATTGCATTGCCAACAAAGGTCCATGTAGTCTAAGCTTTGGTTTTTCCAGTCGTCATGTATGGATGTGAGAGTTGAACCATATAGATGCTGAGCACCGAATAATTGATGCTTTTGAACTGTGGTGTTGGAGAAGACTCTTGAGAGTCCCTTAGACAACAAAGAGATCCAATCAGTCCATCCTAAAGGAAACCAGTCCTGAACATTCATTAGAAGGACTGATGCTGAAGCTGAAGCTCCAGTACTTTGGCCACCTGATGCAAAGGACTGACTCATTTGAAAAGACTCTGATGCTGAGAAAGATTGAAGGCGGTAGGAGAAGGGGATGACAAAGGATGAGATGGTTGGATTGCATCATTGACACAATGGACATTAGTTTGACTAAACTCCAGGATTTGGTGATGTACAGGGAAGCCTGGGGTGCTTCAGTCCATGGGGTCAGGAAGAGTTGGATACAACTGAGCGACTGAACAGAACTGAGAAATGCAACACATTTCTGTTTGTTAATTTTGTATGCTGCAATTTTACTGAATTCATTGGTAAGCTCTAATAGTTTTCTGGTAGTATCTTTAGGATTTTTTCATGTATACTTTCATGTCACCTGCAAACAGTGGCAATTTTACTTCTTCCTCTCTGATTTAAATGCCTTTTACTTCTCTTTGATGTCTGATTGCTGTGGCTAAGACTTCCAAAACTATATTGAATACAAGTGGTGAGAGTGCTTTTTCTTGTTCCTGATCTAAGATGAAATGCTTTCAGCTTTTCACTGTTGAATATGATGTTAGATGTGAGTTTGTCATATATGGCCTTTATTATGTAAAAGTAGGTTCCTTTTGTGCCTACTTTCTGGAGAATTTTTTTAATCATAAATGGGTGTTGAATTTTGTCAAAAGTATTCCTGCATCTATTAAGATGATCACATGTCTTTTACTCTCATTTCTAATTTATCATATCATACTTGTACACTTTCCTTTATGTAGCTTAAGAAAACCTGCCTGATGATAAGAAGACAAATATATTTTTCTTAAATTTTTTGACTGTTTTAGATGTTCATCTTTCACATATAAATAGCTGATGTATTTGGAAAACTGTTTGCTATTATTGCTTAGCTAAAGTCGAGCAATTTTCATTTTCCCTGTGAGAAATCAATTAATAGGAACAATTTAGGAAAGAGTCAATTACATCCCCATTGATATGCAAGTACTACTTCTATTTATGCATTCATTTATTCATGGTGTATGGGTGGTTTAGTTTTTATACTTTTCATTTGGTTTCCTTGGTCTCTTTGGTCTTAGCCAGAACTAAGATCACATTGCTTTACTACAGCTTTAAAAATTAATCTCCATGTATAGTAAGTAAAATGTACCCATCTTATTCTTCTTTCTTAGGAATTTCTTGATGGACCTTGATTGCTTTCCCCCCATCCAGTATATTTAAGAACCAGATTGTCAAGTTCCAGAGAGACTAGCAAATGGAATTTCAATTGTAATTGTAATTTATTTATAGTTTAGTTTCAACGCTGATAGCCATTGATTTTTGTTAAACAGCGTAAATGATGTTTGTCTTTTCATTCTAGGTATAAGTCCTCCTTAGTGTCTTTCACTGAATGTAATAAATTTCCAAATAATGATGTTGCTTATATATTTCTTAGATTATACTTTAGTAGCACATACCAAAATACCTTGGTATTGTAAATTAAATCCTTGTTATTACATTTTATGTTAGTTGCTGTTGCAAAAAGAAACACACATGATAGAATTTATCATACTGATTTCCCAAGCACCTTGCTTCACACCTTTGTTAATTTTTATAGTATGTAAATTACTGTTTGTTTGTTTTTTAATTACAGAGATTGATACCTGCAAAGGTCAGTAGCCACTCTTCCTTTGTAAACCAAATTATTATATTTATCTTGCTTTAATGTTCTAGCTTAGTTGGTGATAAAATGTTGAATGAAAGTAATGAGTTGCCATCCTAGTCATCCTGATTTTGAAGATAATTCTTACATTGATTTAGATTATTTTGTTATCAATTTAAGAAAGTTCCTTTCTTAAGAGGTTTTTCTTTGTTTGTTTGTCTGCTTGTTTGTTTCTACTGTGTTTTTGAATAGTGGATAAATTATTTACAGTACATTCACTATAGCTTTTCACCAAGTCAGGCACATTCAGGGTGGTATATCCATAGATGACACTATAGATTTTGAGATATTATAAATAGTGCAAGTATGAACATCAGTGTACATGTATCTTTTTAGTTATGGTTTCCTCTAAATATACACCCAGGGGTGGGATTGCTGGATCATATGGTAGCTTTATTTTTAGTTTTCTTTGCTTTTGTTTTAAAGGAAATCCTATACTGTTTTCCATATTAGCTCTACCAATTTACATTCCCACCAACAGTGCAAGAAGTTTCCCTTTTCTCCACACTCTCTCAGGAATTCACTATTTGTAGACTGTTCAATGATATCCATC
This sequence comes from Cervus canadensis, assembly GCF_019320065.1. NCBI lineage: Eukaryota > Metazoa > Chordata > Mammalia > Artiodactyla > Cervidae > Cervus > Cervus canadensis. Next base: position 44,876,867 of record NC_057393.1, read on the forward strand.
TTGCCTGGTGTGAGGTGATACCTAATTGTGGTTTTGATTTGCATTTCTCTAATGATTAGCGATGTTGAGTGTTTTTTTCATGTGCATGATTGTCATCCACAGATCTTCTTTGGAGAATGTCTGTTTAAGTCAGTCTTATTGAGTTGTATGAGCTCTTTGTATGTTTTGCCTATTAACCCCGTGTTGGTTGCATAGTTGGCAAATACTTTCTCCTATTCCATAGGTTGACTTTTGTCAGTGATTCCCTTTGTTATGTAAAGACTTAAGTTTGATTAGGTTCCATTTGTTTATTTTTGCTTTTATTTCTTTTGCCTTGGGAGACTGATCTGAGAAAATATTACTACAATTTATGTCAGTGAATATTTTGCCTGCACTCTCTTTTAAGAGTTTTATGATGTCTTGTCTTATATTTAGACCTATAAACCATTTTGAGTTTATTTTTTGTGTATGGTATATGGAAGTATTCTAATTTCAGTGATTTGCATGAAGTTGTCCAGCTTTCCCATACCACTTGATGAAGAGATTATCTCTTCTTCATTGCATTTTCTTGCCTCCTTTGTCAAGGATTAATTGACTGTAGGTAAGTGGGCTTATTTCTGAGATCTCTATTCTATTCCATTAATCTGCATATCTGTTTTTGTGCCAATATCATGCAAATTTGATTACCATAGCTCTGTGATATTTTCTGAAGTCTGAAAGAGATATGCCTCCTGGTTTGTTCTTTTTCCTCAGGAGTGATTTGGCAATTCTAGACCTTTTGTGGTTCCATTTAAATTTTAGGACTCTGTTCTAGTCCTGTGAAAAATGTCATGGATATCTTGATAGGGATCGTGTTAAATCTGTAGGTTGCTTGAGTAGTATGGCAATTTTAACAATATTCTTCCCACCTAGAAGCATGGGATATCTTTCCACTTCTTTGAATAATCTTTAGTTTCCTTTATCAATGTTTTATAGTTCTATGTGGATAAGTATTTCGCCACCTAGGTTAAGTTTATTCCTAAGTATTAATATTTTATATTAGGGGATGCAATGTTAAAAGGTTTTTTTGTTGATTTTTAAATGCCCTTTCTGTTATTTCACTGTTAGTGTATAAGAAATGCAACACATTTCTGTATAGTAATCTTATATCTGGCTACCTTGTTGAATTCATTTGTTCTGATGGTTTTTATATGGAGACTTTAGGGCTCTCTACAGAGAGTATTATGCCATCTGCAAATTGTGACTGTTTCCAATTTAAACAATTTTTCTCTTGTGTTATTGTTGTGTATAGAATTTTTTGTGTATGTGTGTGTTTATTTTTATTTATTTATAATATATAAAAATATTACTGAAGTATAGTTGACTTACAGTGTTTCAGGTGCACAACAAGGTGACTCAGGTATACATATCAGTTCAGTTCAGTTCAGTCGCTCAGCCATGTCTGACTCTTTGTGACCCCATGAACCACAGCATGCCAGGCCTCCCTGTCCATCACCAACTCCTGGAGTCCACCCAAACCCATGTCCATTGAGTTGGTGATGCCATCCAAACATCTTATTCTCTGTCGTCCCCTTCTCCTCCTGCCCTCAATCTTTCCCAGCATCAGGGTCTTTTCCAATGAATCAGGTCTTCGTATCAGGTACCAAAGTATTGGAGTTTCAGCTTCAACATATACATATGTGATTTTTGAAATTATTTTACATTATAGGTTATTACAAGATATTTACTATAGTTCCCTGTGCTATACAGTAAACCTGTTGCTTGTTGCATATCTATTTTTTTTAATTAGTAATCTAGCATTCTATTCATACTAAGTCAAACAATTGGAATCAAAATGTCAATTTTTTTAGTTAGGTAAAAGTTCATAAGTTGTCTAAAATACATATATTATAAATATTATTTATATTTATATAAAAAACCTTTTATACTATGCTTGATAAAGGCATGAGAAAGAACATTTTAAAAAAAAGATGAAAAAGAAGAGATGGAGAAATTGGAAAACATGAACTAAATAAAATGAGAGGAATGAAAATAAAATAGAAGAAGAGAAACAAACTAGATAAAAGTAAAAAAATCATCATATACTCCAGTTCTTTTTAAAACATGCCTGCTCATTAGAAACATATCTGGAGCTCTGGAGAAAAAAAAGCAATAGCTGGGCAAATGTGATTTTCAAAAAAATAATCCTGATATGCCTCAGGATTTTAAAAAATGATAACAGGTTTTCCTGTTAAATGGTAATTTTGGTGATATAGAGTTCTATTATTTTTTGTTCACCAATCATGATACAATAGTATTAAGTGAGTAATAGTTACATAATAATACTAGTAAAACATATTTACCAGTTTTCACAATCAATAGCCAGACCCCCCAACAAAAAAAGTTTACATTTGCAAGTCATAATGAGAACATAGTTAATATAACAATATAAAATAATTAGATAAAATTGGGGGGTCAAGCAGAGTGATATGGTAAGTGGAAGTACATACAAGCACATATTTTCATCAGATCAGACAGTCTATCTCTCTTGATTGGTGCATTTAACCCATTTATATTTAAGGCAGTTATCAATATGTATGATCTTATTTGTTGCTGTTCAGTCCCTCAGTTGTATCTGACTCTGCAACGCCTTGGACTGCATGATGCCAGGCTTCCCTGTCCTTCACCATCTCCTGGAGTTTGCTCAAACAGATGTCCATTGAGTGATGATGCCATCCAACCATCTCATCCTCTGCCACCCGCTTCTTCTCCTGCCCTCAATCTTTCCCAGCATCAAAATCTTTTCCATTGAGTTGGCACTTTGCTTCAGGTGGCCAAAGTATTGGAGCTTCAGCTTCAGTGTCAATTCTTCCAATGGATATTCAGGGTTGATTCCTTTAGGGTTGACTGCTTTGATCTCCTTGCTGTCCAAGACTCCCAAGAGTCTTCTCCAGCACCACAGTTTGGAATCATCAAATCTTCAGTGCTCAGCCTTCGCTATGGTCCAACTTTCACATCTGTGCATGACTATTGGAAAAACCACAGCTTTGACTATATGGACCTTTGTTGGCAAAGTGATGTCTCTACTTTAATACACAGTCTAGCTTTGTCACAGCTTTTCTCCCAAGGAGCAAGCGTCTTTTAATTTCATAGCTGCCATCACCATCTGCAGTGATTTTGGAGCCCAACTATTTTCCATGAGGTGATGGGACAAGATGCCATGATCTTAAGTTTTTTTAATGTTAAGTTTTAAGCCAGTTTTTTCACTCTCCTCTTTCACCTTCAAGAGGTTCTTTAGTTCCTCTTCATTTTGTGCCATTAGGGTGGTATCACCTGCATATCTGAAGCTATTGATATTTCTCCCAGCACTCTCTATTCCAGCTTGAGTTTCATCCAGTCTAGTATTTCACATGATGTACTCTGCATATGCTAATAAGCAAGGTGAGAGTATACTGCCTTGATATACTCCTTTCCCAATTTTGAACCAGTGCATTGTTCAATGTAAGATACTATTGATTCTTGACCTGCATGCAGCTTTTTCAGAATGCAGGTAATGTGGCCTGGTATTCCAATGTCTTTAAGAATCTGTTGTAATCATTTTAGTTCAGTCGCTTAGTGGTGTCCAACTCTTTGTGACCCAATGGACGGCAGCACACCAGGCTTCCCTGTCCATCACCAAATCCCGGAGCCTGCTCAAACTCATGTCCTTTAGTTGGTGATGCCATCCAACCATTTCATCCTCTGTTGTCTCTCCTCCTGCCTTCAGTCTTTACCAGCATCAGGGTTTTTTCCAATGACTCAGTTCTTCACATCAGGTGGCCAAAGTATTGGAGTTTCAACTTCAGTGTCAGTCCTTCCAAGGAATCAGTTCATTGATTTCCTTCAGGATTGACTGGTTGGATCTCCTGGCAGTCCAAGGGACTCAGGAATCTTCTCCAGCACCATAGTTCAAAAGCATCAATTCTTCCATGGTCAGCCTTCTCTATGGTCCAACTCTCACATCCATCCATGGCTACTGGAAAAACCATAGCTTTGACTAGACGGACCTTTGTTGGCCAAGTAATGTCTCTGCTTTTTAATATGCTATCTAGGTTGGTCATGGCTATTCTTCCAAGGAACAAATGTCTTTTAATTTCATGGCCTCGGTCACCATCTGCAGCGATTTTGGAGCCCAAGAAAATAAAGGCTGTCATTTTTTAAATTGTTTCACCATCTATTTGCCATGAAGTGATAGGACTGGATGCCATGATCTCAGTTTTTTGAATATTGAGTTTTAAGCCAGCTTTTCCACTCTCCTCTTTCACTTCCATCAAGAGGTTCCCCAGTTCCTCTTTGCTTTCTGCCATAAGGGTGGTGTCATCTACATATCTTAGCTTATTTATATATCTCTTGGCAATCTTAATTCTAGCTTGTTCTTCATCCAGCCTGGCATTTTGCCTGATGTATTCTGCATATAAGTTAAATAAGCAGGGTGACAATATGCAGCCTGGACATACTCCTTTCCCAATCTGGAACCAGTCTGTTGTTCCATGTCTGGTTTTAATTGTTGCTTCTTGACCTGCATGCAGTTTTTTCAGGAGGCAGGTCAGATGGTCTGGTATTCCCATCTCTTTAAGAATTTTCCACAGTTTGTTGTGATCCACATGATCAAAGGCTTTGGCATAGTAAATAAGGCAGTAGTAGATGTTTTCTGAAACACTCTTGCTTTTTCTATGATCCACCGGATGTTGACAATTTGATCTCTGGTTCCTCTGCCTTTTCTAAATCCAGCTTGAACATCTGGAAATGCTCGGTTCACATACTGTTGAAGCTTTACTTGGAGAATTTTGAGCATTACTTTGCTAAAGTGTTAGATGAGGGTAATTGTGTCGTAGTTAGAACATTCTTTGGCATTGCCTTTCTTTGGGATTGGAATGACAACTGACATTTTCCAGTCCTGTGGCTACTGTGAAGTTTTCCAAATTTGTTGGCATATTGAGTGCAGCACTTTCACAGCATCATCTTTTAGGACTTGAAATAGCTCAGCTGGAATTCCATCACCTCCACTTACTTTGTTTGTAGTGCTGTGTTCTAAGGCCCACTTGACTTCGGACTCCAGGATGTCTGGTTCTAGGCTAGTGATCACAGCACTGTAGCTATCTGGGTCATTAAGATCTTTTTTATATAGCTCTTCCCTGTATTCTTGCCACCTCTTCTTAATCTGTTCTGCTTCTGTTAGGTCCATAACGTTTCTGTCCTTTACTGTGCCCATCTTTGCATGAAATATTCCCTTGGTATCTCTGAGTTTCTTAAAGAGATCTCTGGTCTTTCCCATTCTATTGTTTTCCTCTATTGCTTTCCGTTGATCACTGAGGAAGGCTTTCTTATCTCTCCTTGCTAGTCTTTGCAACTCTGGATTCAGATGGGTATGTCTTTCCTTTTCTCCTTTTCCTTTAGCTTCTCTTCTTTTCTCAGTTATTTGTAAGACCTCCTCAGACGACTGTTTTGCCTTCTTGCCTTTATTTTTCTTGAAGATGGTTTTGATAACCACCTCCTGTACAATGTTACAAACCTCTGTCCATAGTTCTTCAGGCACTCTGCCTATCAGATCTAATCCCTTGAATCTCTTTGTCACTTCCTCTGTACAATCATAAGGGACTTGACTTAGGTCATACCTTAATGGCCTGGTGGTTTTCCCTACTAAATTCAACTTAAGTCTGAATTTTACAATAAGGAGTTAGTGATCTGAACCACAGTCAGCTCCTGGTCTTGTTTTTGCTCACTGTATAGAGCTTCTCTATTTGGGCTGCAAAAAAATATAATCAATCTGATTTTGGTATTCACCAACATGTGATGTCCATGTGTAGAGTTGTCTCTTGTGTTGTTGGAAGAGGGTATTTGCTGTAACCAGTGCATTCTCTTGGCAAAACTCTGTTAGCCTCGTGCCCTGCTTCTTTTGTACTACAAGGTCAAACCTGCCTGTTATTCCAGGTATCTCTTGACTTCCTACTTTTGCATTACAGTCCCCTATGATAAAAATGGATATTTTCTTGATAATTCTATTACCATTTTCTTAATTGTTTTGGGTTCGGGAGTAGAAGGGGATGACAGAGGATGAGATGGTTGGATGCCATCCCTGACTCAGTGAATATGAGTCTGAGCAAGCTCCAGGAGTTTGTGATGGACAGGGAAGCCTAGCATGCTGAAGTCCATGGTATTGCAAAGAGACACCTCTGAGTGAGTAAACTGAGCTATTTTCTGTAAGCCTTTTCCTTCTTTTGTGTTTTTTGCCTAGAAGAGTTCCTTTGGCATTTGTAAAGCTGGTTGGGTGGTGCTGTATTCTCTTTACTTTTGCTTGTCTGGAAAGCTTTTGATTTCTTCATCAAATCTGAATGAGTCTCCCTGGATAGAGTGTTCTTGGTTATAGGTCCATCCCTTTCATCACTTTAAATATATTGTGCCATTCCCTTCTTGCTTGTAAAATTTCTGTTGAGAAACTAGCTAATAGCCTGATGGGAGTTCACTTGTTATATGTTGTCATTTTCCCTTGTTGATTTTAACATTTTATATTTGTCTTTAATTTTGTCAGCTCGACTACTCTGCATCTTGGTGTATTTCTCCTTGGGTTTATCCTACATGGGACTACCTGTGCTTCCTGGACTTGGTTGACTATTTCCTTTCCCATGTTAGCGAAGTTTTCAGCTATTATTTCTTCAAATGTTTTCTCAGGTCCTTTCGCTCTCTTTCTCTTTCTGGGACCCCAATAATGCAAATGTTGGTGAATTTAATATTGTCCCTGAGGTCTCTAAGGCTGTCTTCATTTTTTTTTTTCATTCTTTTGTCTATATTCTGTTGTGTGGCAGTGATTTCCACCATTCCGTCCTCCAAGTCATTTATTCATTATTCCGCCTCAGTTATTCTGCTGTTGATTCCTTCTAGTATATTATTCTTCTGTTTGTTTATTCTTTAGTTCTTATAGATCTTTGGTAGACGTTTCTTGCATCTTCTCCATTGTTTTCCTGAAATCCTGGGTCATCTTCAGTATCATTATTCTGAATTCTCTTTCTGGAAGGTTGCTTATTTTAGCTTCATTTAGTTGTTTTCCTGGGGTTTTATCTTGTCCCTTCATCTAGGACATAACTTTCTGTAAAGTGGATTTTGTTTTAGCCACTGCCGTACTGTGCTTCTTCTTGCTGCTTCTCTCTGTCCTCTGATGGAGGAGGCTAAGAGGCTTGTGTAAGCTTCCTGATGGGAGGGACTGGTGGTGAGAAAAACTGGGTCTTGCTCTAGTGGGCAGGGCCTTGCTCAGTACAGCTTTAATCCAATTGTCTGCTGATGACTGGGCTCCCTCCCTGGTAGTTCTTTGGCCTGAGGTAATCCAGCTCTGGGATCTAAGGGCTCTATGGTACCATTAATGGGAATTCCAAGTGGGTTTATGCCAACAGGAATCTTTTGGGACTGCTTCTCCCAGTGCTCCCATCCCTGTGGAAAGCCCCTGTTGACCTAAGGAAACTCTCCAATACTAGCAGGTATCTTTGGTTAGTCTCCTGTGGGGGTCACTACTCCTTCGCTCTGGATGTTGGTATGAGCAAAATTTTGGTTGTGCCCTCCAAGACTGGAGTCTCTGTTTTTCCCAGTCCTGTGAAAGTCCTGTAATTAAATCCCATGGGCCTTCAAGATCAGATTCATTTGGGATTTCTAGTCCCTTTGTTGGATTCCCAGGCTGGGAAGCCTAACAATGGGGTTCAGAATGTTCACAATGGTGGGAGAAATTCCTTGGTATTCTCCAGTTTGTGGGTCACTCACCCGCAAGATATGGGATTCGATTTCATCTTGATTGTACCCTTCATACCATCTTGTTGCAGCAGCTTCTTTTTCTTTGGATGTGGGGTATCTTCTTTGGGGGAATTCCAGCTTCCACTTGTCAATGGTTGTTCAACATTTAGTTGTGATTTTGGTGCTCTTGTAGGAGGAGCTGAGTGCACATCCTTCTACTCCCATCTTGAAGCAGAAGCTCTAGGACTTATGATACTGTATTAAATATAAGTTTTGAGAGTGAACATCTTGTTCCTATTCCTGAATTTATTGGGAAGGCATGTCCTGACTCTTGTGAATAGTGCTGCAATGAATTTGGGTTGCATATATCTTCTATAATTATGTTTTTCTCCAGGTATATGCTCCAGAGTGGGATTGCTGGGTCATATGTTGTTGTTTAGGCACTAAATTGTGTTCAACTCTTTGCAACCCCGTGGACTGCAGCATCCCAGTATTCCCTGTCCTTCACTGTATCCCAGAGTTTGGTGGCTCATGTAGTAATTTTAGTTTTTTAAGAAACTCTGTACTGTTCTTTGTAGTGCCTGTATCAATTTACATTCCCACCAACAGTGTAAAAGGGTTCTCTTTTCTCCACAGCCTATTCAGTATTTATTGTTCATAGATTTTTTTGATGATGGCCATTCTGACCATGTGACATGATACCTCATTGTAGTTTTGATTTGCATTTCTCTAATAATTAGTGATGCTGAGCATATTTTCACATGTCTCTTGATCATTCATATGTATTCTTTGGAGAAATGTCCTTTTACATCTTCTGCCCATTTTTTTATTGGGTTATTTGCTTGTTTAATATTGAGCTTCACGAGCTATTTGTATAATTTGGGGATTAATATGTTGTCAGTTGCTTCGTTTGCAAATATTTTCTTCCATTTGAGGGCTATCTTTCCATCTTTTTTAATCATTTTCTTTGCTGTGAAAAAGCTTTTAAGTTTAATTAGGCCCCGTTTGTTTATTTTTGCTTTTTATTTTCATTACTATAGGAGGTGGATCAAAGAAGATCTTGCTGCAATTTATGTCAGATAGTGTTCTGCCTATGTTTTCCACTAAGTTTTATAGCATCCAGCCTTGCATTTAGGTCTTTAATCTATTTTAAGTTTATTTGTGTGTATGTTATAAGGGAGTGTTCTAAGGCCATGTAAGGATTCAGCAAGAGGTAAATCACCTGCAACCCAAGAAACACCACTTCTTCTGGGAGAGCTGGTGGTTTGAACAACTGAATTTATTCTTTCAAACTGCTGGAGACTGTAAGTGCAAGATCAGGGTGCCTGCAGGATCAACATTTGAAAAGAGTTCTCTTCTTAGGTTGCAGATGACTCCCTTTTGCTGCATCCTCACATAGGTTGTCCTCTGTGATCTCACAAGGAGAGTGAGAGAGGGAGAGGAAACAAACTTTTTAGTGTTTATTATAAAAGATGCTAATCCTATCATTGGGGGCTGACTCTCTTCTTTGTGGCCCAACTGACCTCATGGGAACCTATTACCTCCCAAAGGCCCTGTCTCCAAATACCATCATGTCAAGAGTGATAGCCTCAACATATGAATATAGACATAACAAAATTCAGTTCATGGCTCATAATAACTGAAATTTGCATTTATAGGAACCATGTGAAGTAAGGACTACCTACAGTTAGGAGATCATGCTAGAGTCGAATATGGTTCAAATATTTAGCATTTATCACTTATGAGACATTAGAAAGAAACTTTAGTCTTTGTAAGCCTTAGTTTACACAACTGTAACATAGGAAAAATATGATCTTTATTATAAGACGGTTGGAAGATTATATAAGGTGTTGCATATAGGGCAAGCTCTTAACAGGCACAGAATAAATGTCTAACATATGTCAGTTCTTTGGTCTACTACATACTCATTATCTAGCACAAGGCTTAAAACATACTTGGTATTCAATCAAGCTATTTAAATGAATAAAACTTAGTTTCTTCACTCTTGGAACAATACTATCAATAAATGAAACTATGTGACACTTTCTTTTCTCATCATGTCAAAATTTATTTTTGGGAAAATTTCAAAACATATTACACTTTCTTTCCTCCTCCACATTCAATATGTAATGGAACAGCAATAAGTGTTCTTTTTAAAATGAAAATTATATGGCATGTGTGAGAATAATAAATACTAGAAAACTGGGTCAATTTTCCTGAAAATTAGCTTCAAAGGAAAAACTGAGAGTAATTTTGTTTATGACTGAATTTAGCAGTTTTATTAATCCTGTTCGCCCTTCTTGGTACAGGACTATCTTTGCACAAATCTACTGGGCTTTCCTAGATACCATCAGATTAACTCATTTGTGCCTTAGAGGCAGAGATAAAGTAATAATTTTTCATATCTCAAGTGTTCTACCTTACAGGAAAGAAATATTATTTTTCATTTAATGAACATTAGCACATGAACAATTAAGCCATAATTGAATGAAGCTAGTCAGCAAAAGGCAAGAGCTTGCCTCTGGGAAGCTGCTGAAGTTGACTGCACTCACATCTGTGGTATTATCTAGTAAGCTGACAGTACCAAAGAGTAGAAATGTACTGAGAGTAACTGTACAGTTTTGGTACCCCCATGTTTTAAAATTTCTTTCTAATAGTAAGCATGCTAGGAGAAATGGTAGTGCTGATAATAAGAGAATGAAACTACTGATTAACCTATAACTATCAAATTACTATTAAAAAAGGCAAATTAAAAATAAAATCTTTATCTGGTTATTAACAACCGCTCTGAGGCTTAGTTTTAATTACTGTAAAAAGACTTTACTTATTCTAAGGTAGGGGTAAGTCATTTAATAAAGTATAGGTTGATTAGAACTTTTATTAAAAACATTAAATAAAGGCTGTTTTAAAATACCTAGCTCCCTAAAGTGAAAGTGAAAGTGTTAGTCACTCAGTCATGTTCAACTCTTTTGTCTCTGTGACCCCATGGACTGTAGCCTACCAGAATCTTCTGTCCATGGAATTCTCCAGGCAAGAATACTAGAGTTGGGTAGCCATTCCCTTCTCCAGGGGATCTTCCCGACCTGGGAATTGAACCCAGGTTTCCTGCATTGCAGGTAGATTCTTTTCCATCTGAGCCACCAGGGAAGCCCTTAGCTCCCTAAACAAACTAAGAATTTCTATGAAATACATGGTATTTTATAGAGAATTGCTATACTGAGAGTATGAAAATAAAAACTGGGAATCCTTACAGGATATGCTGAGCTCCCAGTTGGGGTGTACACTGGGAGGTTTATGTAAAGTAAACCTTTATGGCAGCCAATTTCTTTGGGCCATTTATAGTTTTTAAGAGACTTAGAGAAAGTATATATTTAGAGCTCCTGAAAAGTGTCTTTCTTCAGCCAGGTCTTAGATTAAAATATGTACATGTTCTTTTTGAGATATTTTTTCAGTTTGTTATATTCTGATGCTATAAAAATGCTCATTAAATTTTCATATAAAGAAAGAAAAACTGCCACTTTATCAATTCATTTTTCTATTTGTAACTGCTCCTGACATTTCCCTTTTTGTATTCTTTCCTTTTTGTTTTGCTTTGTTGTTTGAAAATAAAACAGTTAATTGATAAAAGAGATAAAAGGTTACAAAATTATATTATTGAGATAATATATTTATATTCCATAATAGTATAGTGATAATTTTATCAATATTGTAGCATTTTTAATGCTTTTTCCACATATCCCAATTTGAGAAAATACTATTAAGGTGTTTGCAACCTTTTAAACAGGAACACTTCTGTTTTTAAAGTCATTTCTAATGTAATAATGATAAGGTGATATGTTATACAATTAAAAGTAGAAGCCTTTTTTCTATTCTAAAAGTTGTGAATCTTTGTGTCTATTAGTCTATCTTTACATCCTAAATAAAGCACACACACACACACACACACACACGCACACACATAAGATCAAATAGGTTCCTACTGACAGTTTAGTTGTCTTAATTTAAAATAATAAAATTGGTAATTATATTTAGGCAATAGTTTGTGTCTTCCATTTTAATTTCAAGTAAATAGTTGTAGTTAAATAGATCTACCTTTGAATAGTTATTGTGCAGGTGCTGAATATATTTGGAGTATCTGTTTTCACACATCCATCATGATATCAGAAATAAAATAAGTTTCTTTTTCTTCTAGACTTGGATATGATGTTTGTAATATAAATACTTGATATGTTTAATTAGCATACAGAATTATTTCTTTAGATAGTATTTGAGAGTTGACAATCTTTCCTAACATACGTGTTGAAGTTGTTTGGATACTATTACATCTATAGTTTTGCAGTCCCTTTCTCATTTATAGGTCAGAGGGTTAAATATTTGCCAATTGTAATATCCCTTTTTAGTATAACTCTCCCTGTGTTCATTTTAGTGTTAGGTACATTCTTATACCCACACTGTAACTGTGAAATATCTTTTTTTTTTTTGAAATATCTTTAATTTTGATCTCACTGTGAAAAGGTAACATAAAACAGTATTCCAATTAATAAAGTAAAATGGAGGAAAAGATCAACTAGCCACATAACATAGTAATAATAAAAAAATTCTATAAAATATTTTAATTCTTCAATTGTTTGATATATCTTCTATATCAACCATTGGGTCAAATTTGTTAATTGTGTAGGTCAAATATTTCATATCTGAGTATTTGGTCTGTTCCAGTCTACAAAAAACATGATTTCTTTTATATAAAGTCCAAAAAAGCAATAGCACACATATTGTTTGGGGATGTATACCTTATAGTATATCTATCAACTGATATAATATAAGTAACAAGTTTGTTAATATTATTATATATTTTAGTGGTTTGTAGTTCATCAAATGCTTTGCATGTGTTTATATTATTAATGCTGAGATCAATACAGTTCATTTTGTATAGACAAATCCTTTAATTCCCATTGCACAGATTACAAAACTGAGGTAAACATCCTGCAATACGTTGAAGGTAAATGGCATAATGTGAATGTAAAAAGGTATTTCTGACTTCAAATATGTTAGTCTTTAGAATACAGTGATAAAATATAACTATCAAGTCATCTTTCAGTAACAGAATAAATGTTTACTAGACTTGTTTATCTCCTTATATCTAAAACGAAGATCCCATACTTTAAAATAATACAGAAATAAAATTTGAAATTGCATGTTTTCATCTCACAAACCAAATCTCATTTATTTAACTTCACCTATCCCAAAACACAGATACTGGATTTCACAAGGTTGTCTTAGATTCTAGTTGTTGTTGTTGTTTTTTACAATTGGAGTATAATTGAGTTACAATCTTGTGTTACTTTCTGTTGTGTAACAAAGTGAATAAGCTGTTTGTATACATATAGCCCCTCCCTCTAGAGCCTCCCTCCCACCCAACCCCTCTAGGTCATCCCAGAGCACCGAGCTGAACTCCCCGCGTTATACAGAAACTCTCCACTAACTATCTTATTTTATCCATGGTAGTGTCTTCACATCAATGCTACCTCTCAATCCATCCAACCCTCCACTTTCCCCTCTCCCATGTCCACAAATCCATTCTCTACCTCTGATTCTCTATTTCTGCCATGCAAATAATTTCACCAGTATATTTTTCTATATTTCATGCATTAATATACAACATTTGCTTTTCTAACTTCACTCTGTATGACAGGCTCTAGATTCTTCCACATCACTATAAATTACCCAATTTCATCCCTTTTATGGCTAAGCAATATTCCTTTATATATATATACATATATATATATATATATATATAAATAAATATATATGTACCACATATATGTACCACATCTTCTTTATCAGTTCATCTATTGATGAACAGTTAAGTTGCCTCCGTGTCCTGGCTATTGTAAAGAGTGCTGCCAAGAACAGTGGAGTACATGTGTCCTTCTGAATTATAGTTTTCTCAGGGTATATGCCCAGTAGTAGAACTGCTGGGTCATATAGTAGTTCTACTTTTATTTTTTTAAGGAACCTCTATACTGCTCTTCATAGTGGCTGTATCAATTTACATTCCTAGCAACAGTGCAAGAGGGTGCTCTTTTCTCCACACTCTCTCCAGCATTTATTTTTGTAGGTTTTTTTTTTTTTTTTTTAATGATGGCCATTCTGACAGATATGAGGGGATATCTCAATGCAGTTTTAATTTGCTTTTCTCTAATAATTAGAGATGTTGCGCATCTTTTCATGCATCTCTTGGCCTTCTTTATTAACATTTTTGGAGAAATGTCTATCTAGATCTTCTGCCCACATTTTGATTGGGTTGTTTGTTTTGATACTGAGCTGTATGAGTTGCTGGTATATTTTGGAGATTATTCTTTTGCCAGTTGTTTCACTTGCAAACATTTTCTCCCATTCTGAGAGTTGTCTTTTTATGGTTTTCTTTGCTGTGCAAAGGCTTTTAAGTTTAATCAGGGTCCTATTTGTGTATTTTTGTTTTTGTTGTCATTAGTCTAGGAAAGTGGGTCAAAAAAAGATCTTGTTGCAATTTATGTCAAAGAGTGTTCTATCTATGTTTTCCTCTAAGAGTTTTATAGTGTCTGGCCTTACTTTTAAGTCTTTAATCCATTTTGAGCTTATTTTTGTGTATGGTGTTAGGAAGTGTTCTAATTTCATTCTTTTACATGTAGCTGTCCAGTTTACCCAGAATCACTTATTGAGAGGGTTTCTTATCTCCATTGAGTATTCTTGACTACTTTGTCAAAGATAAATTGACTATAGGTGTGTGATTTTATCTCTGGGCTTTTTATCCTGTTCCATTGATCTGTATTTTTGTTTTTGTGCCAGTACCATACTGTCTTGATAACTGTAGCTTTGTATTATAATCTAAAGTCAGGGAGCTGCTACCTCCAGCCCTGATTTCTTTCTCCAAGTTGTTTTGGTTCTTCAGGGTCTTTTGTGCTTCCATACAAATTGTAAAATTTTTGTTTTAGTTCTGTGAAAAATTCCATTGGTAATTTGATAAAGATTACATTGAATCTGTAGATTGTTTTGGGTAGTATAGTCATTTTACTACTCAAAGCTATCTATAAATTCCAGTTGTTATAAGACACATATTTTCCCTTACAAACCCCTTGACCTTCATAGATGTAAATTGACCTTGCTATGCTTTTTGGAGATATTTCCATTACGGTTTCGGTCATGATTGTTTTATTCTGACAACTCTAGATAGAAAAATTTTTAATACTGAATTATCGGTCTTTTGTTACCACCTTTTCAAAGATTAATTTATTCCCTTCTAAGATGACTTATGTACACAGCTTAAGGATATTGTGGTCTTCTGGAGTTTGCTTTAGTTACATGTTTATTTTACTAACTCATTTTCAAAACTATGGATAGAATGGGAAAATATAAAAAGATTAAATTGTGGCAATAGAGATGACTTCTAAACTGTTTCAGTCTCAAGATAAAGCAAGAATGTCAATTCTGTAAAGGCAAGGATTATTCCTCCACAACTTCCCCCATAAGGGCTAGAATAGCAGGCATGCAATAAAAGTGTATTGATGAATGAATGAATGTATAAAGTAGATTACATTATTCCTGAAAATACAGTTAACTTTAGGTTTTCAAGAATTCATAAAAATTGATGAATTCATAATGACATCTTGTTTAAAAGGGTGATTTTTTTTTTTTTTTTCACTCATTTACCAAGGTCAGACCTGAAAAAAGTGAATTAAAGTTGTAGAGAGAGACAAGGCCTGTTGAGAACAAGAACTTGGGAATTGGAAGAAATCAGTTTCTTTCTCACATTTCATAATGTATCTTCAATTATTAGACCTATTTTTTTTTTTTTTTTTGGTCTTTGAAGGCCCAAACAAAAATGAGAAAAATCTACTCAGTTTCTTTTAAATAGAAAGTTCAGAAATTACTTTTTAGCAACTCTCTTTATGAGAAGACAGTAGCTAAAAATAATATAATATTGCATCTGTTTTTCAAACATATTGTTTTCTGTATCATGATCAGTGTTCTATAAATGTCACTTTCCTCCAGTTTTTTTTTTTTTTCTATTTTAGTTCTTCATAATTCACTTAGAAGAAAGAATAGCAAGATATATCTGTGCATTGTTCACAACTGAGATCATGGGTTATTATACTTTGACATTATTTAAAAAATAAGTATAGAGTGGCTAGGAAAGCTCTAAGTGCATTTTACTCCATAAATATTGCTTAGCATTTTTATACTAAAAAACAAGCTTGTGAAAAAGTGTGACTATGATACAGGCTGGAAGTTCCTGAGTACTTATGCTAAAATGGGTCGAGTAGGCACTTAGGGATTTTTGTTTCTGTCCTATATTTTTCAGGTAGATCAGCAATCTTACCCTTATGTTTTTATGATTATACTATCAGAGTAGTTGACATTTATTAAAGCTGTAGAATAGCAGTCAGTACCTTTGTAAAATTCAGTGAAGCAGCAGCAGGGCTAGCCTTAGGAGTAGACAGGGGCAATGTGATGAAATGTGAGCAGCCTCCCAGCTTCTGAATTCTCTCTTTGGTGTGTTGTCTATTGCTCAATATTACCCTTTTATTTCTTAAGATCTCATTGTTTCTGCAGAGTTCCCTGATAATATTCAAATGTCCCTATACCTTGCTGATGAATTTTTAAATTGAGTTTACTTTGTCATTCATGAATTCCTTAATTTTTTCATCAATGCATTCATATTTGAAGGGTGTTGATCTACTAATAAATGGTGAATTTGATCCACATATCAAGTCTTAGTTGAGTCATCTCGTATGAAACCTTCTACCACTTTCAATCTCAATGCCTCTTGAATAGTCATTACCACTATTATTTACAATGAGGGAGTTTATATTTAAGTTTTCCTACTATTCACACTGTATTATTTAGTTACTTGTCTTTCTCCTTCAGTAAAATTCAAGCTCATCAAGGATTATGCTAGTGTCTGCCTAGGTTATCTATAATCTAACCAATGTAATGTCTAGCACATAGTGTCAGTTGTTAAATGTGTGTTTTCTATTTGAGTGTGATTTATTTCATTTTTTAAGTTTATTTTTAAATTGTATTTATGTATTTTGTGGCATGTGGAATTTTTTTTCCCTGACCAGGAATAGAACTCATGCTCCTTGCATTGGAAGTGCAGAGTTTTAACCACTGGACCATCAGGAAAGTCTCTTGTTAAATGTTTGCTGACTGACAAAATAAATGTATGAAAAATTAATAAATATTAGTGATAAGGTATCTGCTTTAAAGGCACTGCTTTCAAGACAAAGACTCACTTCATCTTTGATTAGGACTCTGGTCAATAGAAGGTGAATCATAGTGTCAGAAATATTTTCCAAAATCGGAATGGGATTTACTACAATAATGGATTTATTATGGTCAAAAACTTTTAATCAGCACTTATTATTCTCACTTTGATATTTTCAAGTCAATTATGCCATTCTAATCTTCTATATGGGAGGGAAAAATAAATAGAATTTTTTAATGGTCTAGGTGAAGTTATGGAAGAGTTTAACTGTTTCTCTTTAATATTCAACAGTTGAAGGAACTACATAATCCTATTATATTCATATTTCTTACCAGAAAACAAAAACCAACTAACTGGTTTGGAGGAACAAAATAAAACTGTGTCTTGGTTTATTATTAATATTTTAACCATGCAAGTTATCTCTTAAAACTCACGTGACTATCCAGTTTTTCAAATATCAGTATCAGTTCAGTCACTCAGTCGTGTCTGACTCTTTGTGACCCCATGAACTGCACCAAACCAGGCCTGCCTATCTATCACCAACTCCCAGAGTTTACCCAAAATAATGTCCATTGAGTCGGTGATGCCATCCAACCATCGCATCCTCTGTCGTCCCCTTTTCCTCCTGCCTTCAATCTTTTCCAGCATCAGGGTTGTTTTTTGTTTTTTTTTTTTTTTTCAAATGAGTCAGTTCTTCACATCAGGTGGCCAAAGTATTGGAGTTTAACCTTCAACATCAGTCCTTCCAATGAACACTCAGGACTGATCTCCTTTAGGATGGACTGGGTGGATCTCCTTGCAGTCCAAGGGACTCTCAAGAGTCTTCTCCAACACCACAGTTCAAAAGCATCAATTCTTCAGCTCTCAGCTTTCTTCACAGTTCAACTCTCACATCCATATATGACCACTGGAAAAACGATAGCCTTGACTGGACAGACCTTTGTTGAACAGGGAGGACTGGTGTGCTGCTATTCATGGGGTCGCAAAGAGTCAGACATGACTGAACTGAACTGAACTGAAAACTTATGGCAAGTGTACCCTCATTCTTATTTAGCCATACTCTTGTGTCCTCCTGAGGTGATTCAAAACTCCACTTTTGCTTTAAATAGAATATTATAGGTCTTTCAGATATCAATGTATAACTCAATTTAATATGTTAGAAATATTTTCTGATATATATTTGACATGAATAGATAAAAATAGTCAGCTTTAAGATTTTGGTGATAATTTTGGTGGATTCAAGAGCATAGGGGTAAGTATTAAGTCTATACAAGTTACTGTTAGTGTTTTCTTGTGGGTAACCCAGCATTAATTAATTTGGTATTAGGCAACAACACTCTTGCCCTCTCTATATAAATAGCTTATTATATACCCAGCCTCAGCACTTATACTATGTTTACTAGAATTTATGCAAAAGTCTAGAAAAATAAAGGATGTATATTTACACATGTATGCATATATTTGTCTTCTATAAAAATAAAGGAGTCTGTGGGGTTGCAAGGAATCCAACATAACTTGGAAACTATATATATATATAACAAATATATATATGGCATTTAAAAAATATACAAACTAATGCTACAATCTCTTAAATTTGGACTTTCTGGGGAAGTACTTAGGGTGTATGATTTAGCAAGAATATGGATCAGGCTCTTCATTTTTCCTCTCTTCCTAAAATCGGGGGAAAATTATGTGTCTCTTGATACACAGATATAAGATTATAACCTACACACATACGTGTATGATACAAATATATAAATAATTCCAGCAGAATCAAAACATGGTATAATTTGAAGAAAATGTGAAAAACTAAAATATTGATATATAAATATCAATATACATAAATATAGTCAGGTAGAATG
The DNA here is from genome assembly GCF_019320065.1 of Cervus canadensis. Taxonomy (NCBI): domain Eukaryota; kingdom Metazoa; phylum Chordata; class Mammalia; order Artiodactyla; family Cervidae; genus Cervus; species Cervus canadensis. The sequence goes on from NC_057393.1 coordinate 44,895,689, forward strand.
TAAGATTGTAATTACAGTCTTTGATTCTTAGACAAAGAATTTAAATGAAGAATTAAAACTTGAAAATGTGTGTAATTTCCTCAAGGATACAAAATTAGTATAAGTGTTTAGCCTTTACTTGCTTTTCTAACTTTGTTGGGTTTAATCTCATGTGCTAGAAACACAGAAAGTAGACAGGCAATAAATCACATTAAATTATTAAATAGTAAAGGAACTAGAACTCATCATAATGATATTTGGATCAGTTTTATAATGGATTCCATTATGAAGTGTCTGCTAAGATCATTGTCATTACCATCAAAACATGTTTAATATGCTTCCTTAGGCAGTGTTGACCTCCATGCGTCTACCTCTACTCATATTTAAAGAGAATTTGACAAGATTTATTAAATATTTGCACAGGAAAGGACCTCTTTTTTTTTGCTTCTCTCTTTTTCTTCCCTTTCATATGAGTTGTCAAACATAGCAATTCTCTCAATTGAGAATGAGAATAGTAAAAAGAGTAGATTTTAAAATATTGTTGCTAAGTTTTCTTTCATGAAAGTCAAAAAGTAAGATTATAATATATCCTGACTTTGGTATAAGTCAAATATTTAAACTTGAAAATAATATTGTATGTTCTACTTTCAATTTTTCACTATTTTTTTCAACTATTTTAATGTTTTAAAGCAACATTAAAAAATACTTATGGCATTTGTATTACAATACTTATGGAAAACATATATAAGGCAGTACTTTTCTTCTTCTACCTCTGGCTCTGATATGTTTATAAATGGTACCACCAATTACCACTTTTAGTTGCTTCATCATGTCTATGGATTTCTATCTATTGGAAATTCATTGCCCACTCATGAGATAGTAAGACACATATAAACACAAGAAACCCTTGTTGGATGGCAAAGAAATTCTATTGTCTATGAAAGATTAGCTAAGCTTGGGCCTTCATCTTCATGTAGTAGTCTGAATTACTATTCTTGAATTCTAGATCTGATCTAAAAACCCTGATGTCAGAACCAGCATAATTTCCAACTCCTAGTATGTATTGAGGTCACAAACTACAAAAAATCTTATAGGAAAATTTTATGTGTCTTCTTGGGCAAAAATATCTGAAAGAACCTGTCGTGTGACAAAGTATTCCATGGCGTAACTCTCATTTCCTCTGATGGGTTCTTTATTTCACTGTTTCCAGCATATTAGAGTTTCCAGAAAGTAGAAATTATTCCAATCAGAACTATTGCCCACACTTTTGGCTTCTAACATGGTCTGGAAATCCCCAAAATCTAACTCTGAGCTAGAAAATGTACTCTATTTCCTTTTATAAAGTGTTTTATAAACACTTCATTAAAATTTATTTGGCACAATTATCTATCTCATTTTTAACTTTCTTAACATTTGCTTACTGGAATGGAACACTTTTTAAAATTTATTTATTTTTAAATTTTTTATTGTTTATTGGGATATTGCTTTACAATGTTGTGGTAGTTTCTGCTGTACAGTGAACTGAATCAGCTATATGTATACATACATCTCCTCTCTCTCCAACCTCCCTCCCATCCCACACCTCCCCACCCCACCCATTTGGTCATCACAGAGCACCTGAGCTTCCTGCGCTTTATAGCAGGCTCCCACTAGCTGTGTTAGTCCCAATCTCACAATTCATCTTATTCTCCCCTTTCTCTTGTGTCCACATGACTATTCTCTATATCGGTGTCTTGCTTCCTGTCCTGCAAATAGGTGCATCTGTACCAATTTTATAGATTCCACATATATTCATTAATGAACGGTATTTTTTTTTCTCTTTCCAACTTACTTCATTTTATATGGCAGAGTCTAGGCATATCTATGTCTCTACAAAAGACTGTAGTTTGTTCCTTTTAGTGGCTGAGTAATACTCCTTTGTATATATGTACCACATCTTTTTTATCCATTAATCTGTCAGACACTTAGGTTGCTTTCAGGTCCTGGTACACTGGGGTACATATCTCCTTTTGAATTATGGTTTTCTAAGGATATATGCGAAGAGTTGACTCATTGGAAAAGATCCTGATGCTGGGAGGGATTGGGGGCAGGAGGAGAAGGGGACGACAGAGGATGAGATGGCTGGATGGCATCACCGACTCGATGGACATGAGTTTGAGTAAGCTCTGGGAGTTGGTGCTAGACAGGGAGTCCTGGCATGCTGCAATTCATGGGGTCGCAAAGAGTGGGACACAACTGAGCAACTTAACTGAACTGAACTGAAGGATATATGACCAGTAGTGGAATTGCTAGGTCATATGGTAGTTCTATTTTTAGTCTTTTAAGGAACCTCTATTGTTCTCTGCAGTGGTTGTATTAATTTACATTTCCATCAACAGTGCAAGAGAGTTCCCTTTTCTCCACACCCTCTTCAGCATTTATTGTTTATATACTTTTTGAAAATGGCTATTCTAATGGGTATGAGGTGATAACTCATTGAAGTTTTGATTTGTATTTCTCTAGAAATCAGTGACGTCGAACATCTTCTCACATGCCCCTTGGCCATCCATGTGTCTACTTTGGAGAGATGTCCATTTAGGTCTTCTGCCCTTTTTTTTGATTGGATTGTTTATTTTTTTATGATATTGAGCTGCATGGGCTGCTTGTGTATTTCAATGATTAATCCTTTGTCAGTTATTTCATTTGCAAATATTTTCTCCCATTCTGAGGTTGTCTTTTTGTCTTGTATAAATTTCCTTTGCTGTGCAAAAGTGTTTAAGTTTAATTAGTTTTTGTTTATAATTTGCTTATTTCTGCTTTTATGTTCATTACTCCAGTGGGTAAGTCAAAAAAGACCCTGCTGTGGTTTATGTCAAAGAGTGTTTTTCTTATGTTTTCTTCTACTAGTTTTATAGTGTCTGGCCTTAAATTTTGGTCTTTAATTAATTTTGAGTTTATTTTTGTATATAGTGTTAGGTAGTATTCTAATTTCTTTTTTTTTTTTTTCAAATATTTGTTTGGCTGTGTAAGGTCTTAGTTGCTGAATATGAGTTCTCTGGTTGTGGTATGTGGGCTTAATTTCTCTGCAGCATGTAGGGCTTAATTCATCAACCAGGGATTGAAACCATGTTCCCTGCATTGCAAGGCATATTCTTAACCACTGGACCACCAAGGAAGTCCCCTAATTTCATTATTTTACAGACAACTGTCCAGTTTCCTTCCCGAGAATCATTTATTGAAGAGGCTGTCTTTTCTCCATAGTATATTATTGCCTCCTATGTCACAGATTAGGGACTAGAGGCCTGTGGTTTTATCTCTGGGCTTTCCATCCTGTACCATGGGTTTATATTTCTTTTTTCTTTCTTTCTCTTTTTTTTTTTTTCATGCATGTGCTATACTGTCTTAATTACTGTGTCTTTGTATTATAGTTTGAAGTCAGGGAGACTGATTGCTCCAGGTCTTTTTCTTTTCAAGATTATCTTGGCTATTCGGGGCCTTTTGTGTTTCCATACAAATTGTAAATTTTTTTGTTCTAATTCTGTAAGGAATGCCATTGGTAATTTGATAAAGATTGATTACAGATTGACTCTGTAAATTGCTTTGGGTAATATATTCATTTTCATAATATTCTTCCAATCCAAGAACATGGTGTATTTCTCCATCTGTTTGTGTAATCTTTGATTTCTTTCATCAGTGTTTCATAGTTTCCTAGTACAGAAATTTTGCCTCCTTAGATAGTTTTATTCCTAAGTACTTTATTCTTTTAATAATAAGCTTCTTGTGTGCTATTGGTATTAATGATTTGGAACAATAAATCTTTTTTTTTTCTTACAAATATGCAAGAAATGCAGATTTTAGGGAGTTTTGTGCCACAAAATTTTCCTATGAATTTGATAGATGAAAATTTCTATGACAATCAAGATCAAATAAAACAGATTATAAATCACAGATAATTGAATGGACTACTATGCGTGAATATTACTGTCAGGGGGAGGGAAAATTTTCAGGGTCCATAGGCTTGTCTGCACTCTTTGGCCTGTGATAGCATGAGGTCTTAGGGCAGGGCAGATCAAGGCATCCAGGGGCAGAGGGACCCTGAAACAGACAGCACAGCAGGCCCCTCTAACATGCCACCTTCCCACAGTGGAAGCCTCCAAGGGAGTTTATATCAAGTCAGATCCAGGAAGGAGGTAATAGGAATGTAATTGTGACTGAGAGGAGAGTCAACTATCCTCCCTCAGTATATATGTATAGATTTTCTTCACAATGTAATTTTTAGTGTGTTTACTGGTATTACACACGTACATACACACACACATTGAATGTAATTTTTTCAATACTTTACCAAATTATTCAACTCTACCTCAACACATATAGTTTTTTCCTGTTCTTTTTTTTTTTTTAATTTTAGGATTAAAACATGCTAAAATTCCATTTTTTTTAGAAACATCATAATTGTTCCAATACAAAAAGCAGTTTAGAACAATTATAGGGCAAAATGTTTATAGAGATCGTTCTTTGAAATCCAAATTTAAAATCTGAGCCCTGCATGAAGAAAAGAAATATAAAATTTCTACAGACACATTTAAAATGATTTATGAAGTTTACTAAGATTTTAACTTGCATTTGATGATTGAGTTTCATAGGTGAGTATAATAAAGATGACATTTAAACATTCTATTTGCCTTTTAGATCTATTTTATTAAAATAGAAAATAGTATTAAAATAGAAAATAAAGGATATACATGTAGCAGAAACAGAATACACTGAACAAACCATAAAATTCCATTTATGTGAAGCAATACGTAGGCAGAAAGACTCTGTAGTGGAACAAATCAGACTAGTGGTATGATTTTATGCGTAGAGGAGATATTGACTGGGGAGGAGCAAGAGTGACACTTTGGGGATGAGGGATGTGCTCTGTGTCTTCCTAGTGGAGTGAGTTACTCATCTGTACTCATTTGTCAGAATTTCTGAACTGTAATATTTAAGATCAATATACTTTATTGTGTATTAGTTCTAATGTACAATGAAAAGTAAATAAGACAAACTCTTAATTGAAGACTTTTACTGATAATTTTAGGTCTAAAAGTCCAAATTTGATTAATCAAACTAACATAATATTCAGGAAGTTATATATAATATTAAACAAAACAGGAGGAGGATATACCCTGAAAGAATGGATAATGAGCTATATTAGACAGGGTGGTGTAACAGGCTTCTTTGAGAAAGTGACACTTAAGTAGAGACAGGAAGTAAATGAGGCCCTAAGGCAGGCAAGCACCTGGAAGAAAAGCATTTCCGGCAAAGATCATACTTAAATGATAGCAAAATAGCTGAAGCCAGGGGAGGGAGAGGGGAAAAAAAAAAAAAAAATAAGAGCTAAGTTTTGAAAATATGTTTTTAAATGTAACACAGTATCTTATGAACCAAGCTCTACAGATTAGCTATTATATTTAAATTAGCTTTCTAAATGGACAAAAGGCTCCATTTCTTATAAGTATGGTTATTTATTCAGATAACTCTGTGTAACAGTGATAGCTTTAATAACATAGAATCACTGAAAGTAGTCGTAGCAGATCCTATGCAGGATGAACACTTCTCTCTCTCTTTTTTTTTATTTTACAACTTTCATTTATTTTTGTCATTTTTCTCTTTTTAGTTTGTTTTTTTATTGAAGGATAATTGCTTTACAGAATTTGTTGTTTCCTGTCAAACTTCAACATGAATCAACCATAGGTATACACATGCCCCCTCCCTTTTGATCCTCCCTCCCATCTCCCTCCCCATCATACTGTGTAATAGGTTCTAGGTTCATCCACCTCATCAGAACTGACTCAAATGCAGTTCTCTGTAGGCTGAGTAGTATTCCATTGTGTATATGTACCACAACTTCTTTATCCATTCATCTATCAATGGACATCTAGGTTGCTTCCATGTTCTAGATATTATAAATAGTGCTGCAATGAACAATGGGATACTTGTGTCCTTTTCAATTTTGTTTTCCTCAGGGTATATGCCTAGGAGTGGGATCACAGGGGCATATGGTGGTTTTATTCCTAGTTTCTTAAGGAATCTCCATACCATCTTCCATAGTGGATGAATCAACTTACATTCCCACCAACAGTCCCCTTTTCTCCACACCCTCTCCAGTATTTATTGTTTGTAGACTTTTTGATGATGGCCATTCTGACCGCTGTGAGGTGATATCTCATTGTGGTTTTGATTTTCATTTCTCTAATAATGAGCAATATTGAACATCTTTTCATGTGTTTGTTAGCAATCTGTATATCTTCTTTGGAGAAATGTCTGTTTAGGTCTTTTTCCCACTTTTTGATTGTGTTTGTTTTTCTGGCATTGAGTTGTATGAACTGCTTGTATGTTTTGGAAATAATCCTTTGTCAGTTATTTTCTCTTCTGATTGCACAATAGCATAGCAGGACTAGCTTTCATGATGTAGATACAACTTCATTTTATATGGGTTGTCACTTTATGTCTTACTAAAATGACTTCTATATCTTTTTCTATGTTATCTTCCTTATTATTGCCTTTAGAAATCTATGTAAGTAAACTATGAAAAATCTTTTTGGAATAATTAGAAAATTATGCAGACAATACAATAGCAGCTTTGACATGACAATGCTTAATTATACTGTACAAAGTCCTTGAGCTATTAAAATAGATACAAAAGGTTATGCTACTTCACTGTAGGATTTTTTTTTTTAAGCCTTGCCATTTGAAAAGATAAGTCATCACTTGATTTTATTAACACAATAGAAATATGACCACTTCAAAATGATTTGGAAGAATTAAAAGCATCAACAGAAAATGAGAAAATATACAGTACATTTAATTATATTTCTCTGTCAAAACTTATTAAAAATAATTATGCTGCAAATTGCATAGTTTACCCTAGATCTTCACAAACCATTTTAGTTATGCACAAGAAATGCTTTAGCTTTCTCTGCTGAATGAATCTATTGAGATATAATTTAAATAAAATGTAAGATTTTTTTATGTGTTTTAATAGCTGCATACACCTGTGTAAATACTATGCCAAAGAAGGATTAAACATTTTCACATTCCAAAAAGTAACATCATGCCCCTACCCAACCAATTTTCTCTTCTATTATTATCATTACATCACGATCATCATCATTGAGAAATCTGTTACACAGCCATACTGATACTCAATTTCTGTTTCAGAAACTTTTCAAATTATAGACATAGAGCTGTGATTAGAAAGACTGGCTACAGATGCTCTCCAAAGAGGCTAGATGACTGGTCAGTCAGTCAGTCAGTCAGTTCAGTCGCTCAGTTGTGTCCAACTCTTTGTGACCCTATGAATCGCAGCAGGCCAGGCCTCCCTGTCCACCACCAACTTCAGGCCAGGCCTTAATGAATGGAGGCCCCTAGGTGGGGAAACTAAGAGCTGAACCACATATCTAGAAATACAATTTTGGTCTGCATACCTAGTCACATTTGGACTCAGAGGAAGGGATCACATTATCCAAACCCATTCCAGACTTGTCTATGTGATAAACTGACAATTTGTTGATCACAATGAGATATGACTGATAGAGACTTTCTTGGTGATCTACTGGAAAAAGACTCTGCATTCCAATTCAAGGGGTATGGGTTTGATCCCTGGTCAGGGAAGTAAGATTCCACATGCTGCACAGTGTGGGGGAAAAATAAAATAAATAAATAAAAATTAATTTTAAAAATAGAGATATAACTGACAAAGGGGCTGGGATGTATGAATCTATTAGATAGTACACTTTCTCCCTGTAGAAATTTAGAAATGGTAGGCATAATTTCAATCCCCAAACTGCTATTAGAATCAGAGTAAGTGATATGAGTTTAATGCTGATGATGGCTTGGGTTCATCAAAATTTGCTACCTCAATGAATGTATCAATTTCTGTTTGGAATAGACATCTCAAGTTTTTTCTTTAAAGCATCCTTTTTCTTGACAGTGATAAAGGAGTAAAATATTCTTTCTATTACATCATTATAGTTTTTTTTTTAAATACATGTCATTTCCATTAATATAGTCACATTTTAAAAATGCATAGTAATGACACTTTGAATAATATATAAACAATGATGCATAGCATTTTTTTGTACTAGGTTCTATACTAAAGACTTTCCATACACTGTTTTAACTTAGTGTTCATAACAACCCAAAGAGATAGAAATATATTCCCACGTGATGCATATGGTAACTAATGCAATACTTGCCATTCTTGCCCTGAGACACTAAATATTCAGTTTTATAGGTTGTATTGTCATCTAACTTTAATGCTAAAAAATAAAAACGTGAATAAATATTAGCTCCCTAAATCCATATTGGGAGTCAAAACCTCAATATGCAAGTGAGACTGGGAAATACATTTGGCAAGCTGGACAATAGCTTCTATAAAAAATATTATAAAGTTTGCTATCATTTTAGAACATTTTTTAAAAACAGACTCTATTATACTGAAGTAAATTTGGAAATAGCTTTCAAAGATCGTCCTGCTATTTTTAACATGGCACAATTTTAATACAATTGTGTTAATGTAAAGATTATGCCAAGTGTACCCTCATTCTTACTTAGCCATACTCTTGTGTCCTCCTGAGGTGATTCAAAACTCCACTTTTGCCTTAAATAGAATATTATAGTTCTTTCAGATATCAATGTATAACTCAATTTAATATGTTAGAAATATTTTCTGATATATATTTGACATGAATAGATAAAAATAGTCAGCTTTAAGTTTTTGGTGATAATTTTGGTGGATTCAAGAGCATGGGGCTAAGTATTAACTTTATACAAGTTGCTGTTGGTGTTTTCTTGTGGGTAACTCAGCATTAATTAATTTGCTATTAGGCAACAACACTCTTATCCTCTCTATTGTTGACTCTCTGTGTTCTTGAAAACAAGTCAATTAGCCTCTTGGGGTTTTCATTGTTTTGTTTTACTTTTATGTATTTGTTTTTCTTGTAAAGTAACCAGCTGAATATGTTTCTCTCAACACTGACCAGAGGAACAAGGTCCCTTACACATGTAATTTCTTAGGGTGACAGTCGCATTTTTTAAAGTATTTTGCTTTGGTAGGACTGTGTCGCTTTCACTGTTGCAGTACACACAACCAGAACAGGAGGTGGATCTTATAGCTGCCACATTACCAGCTCTCAAGCTGGAGCCCCAGTTTGACAGATAACTCTCTTACTGGAGCAAGGTGATGCCGATCTCTTCGAAGGTATTGCTGATTGAGATGCATCCCACTGATGTAAGGACACCATCCTACAATTATGTTAGAGAACTTTTGTCTGAGATTTTTATCTACACTTATTCAATTAATCAGTTACTCTGGCCAGCTGAGTGGAAAACTTGGAATCTAGCAGGCAGCCTGGTATTTCATTGACCTAAGTATTATCTTTGGCTGAAAAAGTAGTACTGTGCTTTGAGTAGATTTTCATTTGAATTTGTTGTCACTGACAGCTGGCAACTTCAGATCTTAATGCAATTACAAAAAGAAATCCCTGGTTTTGTTCTACTGAAAGCAGAAACACATCAGAACAAATTGCTACAAGACTAAAATTACTCCAGGCCAAGAATTGGAGGTCTGTGGCTTTATGTTCATAGTAGGCCCAGGCTTAAGCTGGTGACACTAATGGTGCCTAGACTTACTTCAAAATATAGGCAACAACATGTGTTAAAAAATAATTTTTAAAGGAAATGTACAGATGATAGGAAAGGGGTCACAATGGTAACCAATATAAACTGTTATAAAATCCATTTTAGTAGTACTTTTTTGTGTTCATATCATTTGTCATTTTTAATAAATACCTTTTAGCTCAAAAGTGAGCTTCTAAACCCACTGAGACCTAATTCATGAATCCTTTCTCTTCGACACGGGTTTCCCTGGTGGCTCAGATGGTAAAGAATCCACCTGCAATGCAGGAGACCTGGATTCGCTCTCTGGGTTGGGAAGATCCCCTCTAGAAGGGAATAGCTATCCGCTCCAGTATTTTGGCCTGGAGAATTCCATGGACCTTACAGTCCATGGGATCACAAAGAGTTGGACATGACTGAGTGACTTTCACTCACTTGGATACAGGAGTAAACAACATCTACTAAGAGGGATGCTGATCAGTATTGCATGACCTTGCACACCATGAAAAACTTCTTGTAAAAGTAATCATTATCTTCAATGTATAGTATTGCATTTTTCTTTCTCATTTTTTGACATAAAATGAAGAATCCCTGGGTTCCATTCTAATGTAGCTCATTGAATATTTACAATTTTACAAGATTAGATGAGAAGATACAATCTTTATATGATGCAATAAAAATTATCATTAGTATCAAATAGATTTTTTTAAATCAAAATATTTATTTGGAAAATGGATCAATGACTAAAAATTGACAAATACTTGATAAACAATACCTAACACTTTATTCAAGTATTTGTTTTACTACATAAAATGAGAATAAAATTTTAATTGTCTTTATAGAGATGACAAAACCTAGGAAGTGAAATAATACTCATTTTGAAGAAACTTTTCTTCCACCCATTCTTTTTATTAAAGTTATCACCACAACCACTGTTCATTGGTGAATGTATCTGGGAATGTAAAGCAAAAAAAAAAAAAATCACTGTTAGATTCCCATGGATCTGATTTAATCTGACCAGTTGCTTTTTTTAAGCCAGACTTCCCTACTTAACTAAAGTAGTCTTTCCCACCAGATCACTTTGTTTCATTGGTAAAAGTTACATATTCTGTTTGTTTCAGGTCTTGTTTTTTATTTTTGGTCTTTATTTGATTGCATTTCTACAATTAACATTTTATAATGTATAAATATTTTCAAGTTGCAAGCCCTCATGTGGAAAATCTTTTTTCAAATGATGGCATGCAAATTGCATTAGTAATTAGGACAGTAAACTTTCTGGTGACTTGATGTTACAAGTGACCTCACTGATTGTTCTCTGGATTGTTTCTGTAATGACACATGTATGCATGTGTGCTCAGTTGCTCAGGCATGTCCAACTCTTTGAGGCCCCATGGACTATAGCCTGCCAGGCTCTTCTGTCCATGGAATTCTTCAGGCAAGAATACTGGAGTGGTTTGTCATTTCCCTCTCCAGGAGATCTTCCCAATCCAGGGATCAAACCTAAGTCTCTTGTGTCTCCTGCATTGGCAGGTTGTTTCTTTACCACTGCATCACCTGGGAAGCCTCCATAAAGAAACATGATGAGCAGCTAAAATAGGACTGTTGGAAATTTAGTTAAGGTTTTTGGACATCTTTTAATCTTCTTCATCAAACTTGGCCTGTCATTTTATCTTTAATAGTTCGGTTCAGTTTAGTCGCTCAGTCGTGTCCGACTCTTTGAGACCCCATGGACTGAATCATGCCAAGCCTCCCTGTCTATCACCAACTCCCGGAGTTTACTCAAACTCATGTTCATTGAGTTGGCGATGCCATCCAACTATCTCATCCTCTGTTGCCCCCTTCTCCTCCCACATTCAATCTTTCCCAGCATCAGGGTCTTTTCAAATAAGTCAGCTCTTTGCATCAGGTGGCCAAGGTTGTTTAATATTTTTATCTTACATTTTACTATTTCTTTAGTTTCAGTTACTGGCTCACATTGTTAGTTTCTAAACCAGTGAGGGAGAAAATGATTCCAATGGCAGCTTATTCAAAAGCATTGTGTGGAAGGTAATGGGTTTAGAAATTTTCTAATACATTTACTAGTTGGCAGGGACAGATAGTAAGCCATCTAATGTCTTAATGCACGTTCATGTGAATCAGTTTTAAAAGTACAACATCCCTTGCTAATTTGGGAAATAAAAGAGAGAAGAGTGATTTTTTATAAGTATCCTAACATTTAAATTTTAATCTAATATTCAAAGCATATTCTTTCTAGCAACAAGTTAATTTTTTTATAGCATGAAAGAGTGAAAACTGTTTCATAAAGAGTGAAAACAAGTGACTTTTCATTTAAATGGTTATAAAAATATAGGTAGCTCTTTCATACATGTTTTATGAACAATTAAATATGTCCATCATTTTGGGAGGGCAATTTGGAAGATTTTAATAGCTTCAATTCTAGAAGTCTTTGAGCGAGTCAATTCCTAGGCAGCTTGATAGGAAGTCCAGGGGTCCCCAAGGAGAGAGGGGTCTGGAATTCTCAAGGAGGAGGGAAGGACAAACTTTTTCTTTTTCTTTTCCTCTACATTCCTTAGTCTTAGTCACATAAAACATTTTTATCTTTAAGCCTCAAACTGATACTTATACAACAAGCTCAGTTTAAACTCTGTACTAAGGATTATATAACAACAATGTATCCTGCTTGAGGACAGTTTCTCCTTCCTGAAAACCTTCTGGCTAATCCTGTTATTTTAAAATGTAAATTACGGGAGTGGGTCTAGTAAGATCTTCACAACCTCCAGACATTATTTTGACTCATTGTAATAACTAATTAAAAAGTATATAACTCCCTTGCTAACACTATTGAGGGGGCACTCTTTCTGCCCCCTTCTGATGTCTATGTCAGAAGCTTTCTCTATTTCTTTTATACTTTAATAAAACTTTATTACACAAAAGCTCTGAGTGATCAAGCCTCATCTTTGGCCCTGGATTGAATTCTTCTCCTCTGGAGGCCAAGAATCCCAGAATCTTTCATGGTTCAGCAACAACCTTTCATCTTTATTATAGAAAGGTTTTCATATGATCATAAAGTATTATATATAACAGATACTCCTTACAACATTGCCTTAGTGAATAATTGGAAATAAATATCCATCAATAGGAAACTAGTTCAACATTATGCAATGATTTTATAGAGCTAGCTTTATACCTATGTACTTTTCAAAGTATCATCCTGAACACTCAAGAACACTCACTTTTAGAAATCTGCATCTAAGCCAAGAAATGGAAGTAACATCAATCATACTTCAGACTTTGGAGAGAAAATTGTGATAGCAACTGTTTTCTTATGTAGATTAATCCCCAGGTCATCTTGTGCAAAAAATACTTCATGAGCAGAATTGGGACTATTAGCTTGAATGCCATAATATGCTCAATTAAAAGTGACAAATTATGTCACCTAAGTAGGTTTCTTCAATGGACATTATGCTATAAATAATAACTTACATGCCATATTGTGTAAAGGGACAAACATTACTTATGGAATTAATTTAACTTGCCTTAACACCATGCTATGTTAGAGTAAATATTTTTTACTCTAAGACAAAAAAAAAAAATGTTGAGTAACTTATTACAGCAGGGACATAATCCTCATTTAAGCTGATCAGCTCTAATTCTGTCATTTGGCATTAGCACACACATTCTTTTTTATATTCTTTTCATTTATAGTTTAACAAGCATTTTTCATACTTGTTTTCAGGAAGAGATCATTGTTAAAGTATGCAGTATAAAGTGGTACTTCTCTTTGGTGGTCCTGAAGGACATTCATTGTTGGACCAAATCCACATTATTTTAGTCACTGAGGGCTTTTGGTGGAAAAGAACAATTTTCCAATCTTATATTTCATTCTCTGAAAAGAATTCAGAAAATACAAGCTCTATAATTTATCTTCAGAGTAATGATCAGACCACATATGCAAACACATAAGCAATGCCTTTCATTTGGCATTTTAAGATCTAGGACTTGTTCTTACTGAAGATGTATAATTTAATTAATGTGACATATTTTAAAATCTGACCTCTGTAGGTGGTTTTATTTATATAGAGATTGTTTATCCACATGGGCTCATGGGTGTATTAATATCAATAACAAGATAAATAGCGATGTTTAAGAGAATACCTATTAGGAACTGTAAGTACATTATTCTTTGGCATTAGAGGAGTATTATGAAGTATCATAAGAAGGAAATAGCAACCCACTCCAGTTTTCTTGCTTGGACTATCCCATGGAAGGAGCCTGATATCCATGAGATTGCAAAGAGTTGGGCATGACTTAGTGACAAAACAATAACAATAAAGTAATGAAGATTATTCTTAAGCTCATAAGAAGTGTCAGGTCCTGTGCTAAGCTCTATCCCTGTAACATTTTACATTTCACATATAATCTGTATAGTAGATATTAAAAATTAAAAGAACAAGTGGACTAAATAGGCAGGTAAAAATATATATCTAAAATATCATATAAAAATATAACCAAAAAGAAAATTAAAAAATATAGGAAAAGCCTTTAGAAGTGTATGTAAGTGAGACAAACACTAGTTTTAGTGAATAAAATAAATTTTTTTTTCACATTTTTCCAAAATAGTAAATTATGGAGAAATACCATAGTGCTAGTAATAAAAATAATAGAAATAATAACTATCTGTATTTAGTCTGAGACAGATACTATGCTAAGAAAATCTAAATTTATTGGAACTTTAACAGGTATAAACACTACAAAAACTTACCAATGTCTCAGAAATTCAGAAGTGAGATACTTGTGAGCTTTGAGGATTGGGCTAAAGTTAGTCATTTGAGTCGGAGAGCTAATTGGGATTGGACAAAATTGATGATGTAATACTTTAAGATTGATGGGTATTTGATGGATAAGCTAACTATTTAGATTAGCAGACTGTTGTCTACAGAGAAATAATCTCTGAGAATATAGTAAAGCAAAAAATAAAGTAATAGCAAAGTAGATTATGCTCTTATCTTTCTATGGGATAGTATTTTGATGAATGATAGTATTTTGATGAAAAGTTAACATAGATGATCTCTTATTTTTCAGACTTTTACTGTGGTCCAGTCTAAGCTGAAGGATAAACAGTTTCTCATCTAAACAATCCATCAAGATCCAAGCTGCTGTTTGACAGATCATGATTACATATCAGGTTTTGGACAGGGACTATTTCAACTGTGATATACATCTGACATTTCTGTTGTTTTGTTTGACTATCATTTGTTGTATCATATATGGCTATGGTTACCAAGAACATTAACACCATGAAGATCACACGTGTGAATGCTGAATTATATTAATAGATATCAACAGAAGGGTTATAAACAGAGTATTTTATACTTCTTAACCTAGAGTGTCCAACTTAAAATAAGAGATGTGAGGATACTAGCCAAATTATCTAATCGTATTGTTTCACTTTTTTTTATTGTAGTTGATTTACAATGTGTTTACACACACACATTCTTTTTTATATTCTTTTTCATTATAGTTTATCACACGATATTGAATATGGTTCCCTGTGCTATACAGTAGGATCTTTTTGCTTATTTCACTTTTTATTACTCATATGTTAGTAACATAAAAGATGACAGAAAGATCTTTGGGATATGAGTACAATATTCTTCCCCCGAAATACCTCACATTTCATACTGACAGGCTGATGTTTCTGGGACTGCTCTGCTTTGAAGCGTCACCTGCCCAAAATTATGAAATTCTTACATTATGTGTCCTATGTCCTTAGTAATATTGTCCAGTGCCCCTGAAAAAAAATATGAGCCATAGCATGGTTTAAAGACAGAAGGAAACTATTCAGAAATACATATGAACTTTTTAATGAATTTCTACCTTTATGATACTCATCTTAAGATATTTATTAAGCTGCTGTTTACTTTTAGTTTTTCTGTTAAAGCCAACAGCCTGACTTTTTCCATAGCATGTCAATATCATGGACTATTCCCAAAATAACACTGTATACTCTCTTAGCAGTTGATAATTGACAAGCTCAGGTTAGCAGAATAAGTGCTGCTCCCGAGGTGATTTTGTTTGTTTGTTTGTTTCTAATTATCTAAGGCAAAGTTAGCTTTTAGACAGATGTGGACAACCATGGAAATCCCCTTCTTAAAAGTGAAGAGAGGAAGTATCAGGATGCTCAATATAAGTGATGACTGGAAAAATTCATAAAAGTTCATAGATGGTAAACCTGCACAGTGAAAAATTTACAGTTGCAAAAAAAAAAAAATATTGCAGAGAAAGAGAAATCAGGTCAGTAGAAGTCTCTGGTAGATGGTTGCCAGTACTGCTGCTCTTAAACAAGGTGAGTAGACTTTTGCCACTTAGTCTAGGGAAAGGCTGTGGTAAATAATTGGTCTTTAAAGATCCCAATAAGTTTAAATCAGAATAGCTATGGCTTGTCCAGAGAGCCCATGTACAAACTGGTTTAAAAAAAAAAAAAAAATCAAGGTATTTAGGAAGGCCAAAGAGCTAATTTTAAATTTGACTTGCACATGTGTGCACATGCACAGATGCATAGATCATGTGAGAAATCTATGGAAGAAAGTTAGCAAAGACTAAGTTAAATCTTAAGGTGTGGCAATTCTAAAAATGTTGAGAATCTATTGCATGCAATCTATGAGATTAAAAAAAAAAACTCTTAGAAAATAATTTAACAGTCCTAGGGATAAATTATTTCTTACACATTCCATTTTCTTCTGAAAAAAATATACTTTGGAAACTGAAGGAGTCTTTTGGGCCTAGAAAAGAGAACAACAGTCTCAAAGGCCCCTTGCTGAATCATCTAACTTCGGAGAAAACAAAGCATAACTTTAGTTCCATCCTGATGCTCCAGGCCAGTTGCATCTATCTGGAACTTATCACCCCCTGTCCAAAAACCTACCACCCCCTACACCCGCCCAAAAGACTTATCACCCCCTGCCCAACTACAAGTGTCATCTCAACAAAAGAATACTCAAAATATCCCGCCTGATTGACGTTTCCCTTATCGCTTCCACAAACCTCCCTATAAGTATGAAGCCTCCCTGATCCCTTTCGGCGCTCAGCCTGGTCATTAGGCTGACTGTCGCCCCTCCTTGCCTGAATAAAGGTAACCTACTTCTGTTGAGGTCGTCTTTCCTTTTCTGCCTCGCCAGAACTGTACCTTACAGAAACTTTATATGCTTTCTGGGCTATACAAAGTAGTTGGAGTTGGCCTCAAAGCTCATGTCATTCTTGCTGCTGCTGCTGCTAAATCACTTCAGTTGTGTCTGACTCTGTGTGATCCCATAGACGGCAGCCCACCAGGCTCCCCCGTCCCTGGGATTCTCCAGGCAAAAACACTGGAGTGGGTTGCCACTTCCTTCCCCAATGTGTGAAAGTGAAAAGTGAAAGTGAAGTCGCTCCTTAGAACACAGCAAAAGTTTACCTGCATATTACATAAGGGTAGAATTATAGACAGAGTCAGAGTCCTTTAGATTTTGGCTGAGGACTTGTGAAAAATAGAAGGGTGCTCCAGTATATCCCCAGACAAAAACTGTCTAGGTACATTATTTATTTTCCCAGGAAAAGACAAATTACATAACCTCAGGAGACAGGGAAATCAAAATAATAATACGGATTTATTGTCAACAGAGAAATAGGACAAATATTTTATTCACAATCCCAAGGTCCTAAATGAATAGATACAGTCCATTAGATTTCTTGAATGGGAAAAGAGAACTGCTACAAGGTATGCTTAATTCCTTCTCTGTTAGATTTTTAATTGCTGCATTTTGTCTTCCTTTTGTTTTTCATTTTAGCGAGCAAATGTATATGAATGGGTTGGGTCATTTAGAATGTGATGGGTTCTTCCTCAATTATTCTCCCGATGTGAGTAGATTTTTCTTTGCCCACAAACAATTGAAACCTCCTGGAGGAATTCAGTTTGGGCTTGATTTAAATACAAGGCTACTGGTAAGCCATTGTTGAAATTAGGTATGTTCTATGACTAGGTGATTATCTGGGCTCTAAAGAGCAAAGTCCCCTGAAAAGCATTTAAGTTGATAATTCCATTTAAATAGTGCATTCCTACCTATTAAAAACTAGCTGTGCTAAGAGGAGGAAGTGGTGTTAAAAGGCTGAGGGTAAAGGGTATAGGTTGACAAGGGGTAGTGTTTGTGGATATTTGGAGATGCCCTTCTATGCAACTTACTGACTAAGGGAGAGACTGTGAGACTGTGGCTGTTTGTGGATTCTATTACTGAGCCTGAATCGATTGACAATCTAAAGAAATGTGTCCTTTTGACTTTAAGAACAAGATGGGAAATCAGGCACATGATTTCCCCTCAGATCAGCAATTTCCTTGAAAACAACCTTTTTGTTCATTTTATTTTCATAGTTAGTACAAAATAACTTTGTTTACAATGTTCTTCCTGTGTATACGGTTTACAAATATCTTTATTCAAGAGGCTTCCTCCCCTGGTGCTTGATGAATTGGGTGGAAATATCTAGCTGTTTTATCTGTAAGAGTATTAATTTGTTCTGAGTCAAATTCTGCTTTTGTTTAATGCATTTTCAAAACATCATTGAGGAACTGGAGTTCTGTCAGTGGGACTATTCCCATTCTAGTTTTTCTTATTACATATCCTAATTTTGGTTTAGATCTCTTTACAAAAATTAAGGAGAGAAATGAGTTCTCATCTCTTTCAAGAAACACTCCTATTTTTCTAGTGATATTAAAGAAAGAACCTATTCCTAAAATTTCAAATGGACTTGTCCTTTCTTTCTTAGGACTAAATTAGGATGCAATCTATTTTTCACAAGAAGTCTTAGAAAAGGAAGCCTTTTGGAGTTTTCCTCCATTTACAGAAGTCCTACATACTTCTAGTTCTATAAAATTTAGGGTCTTTTATCATCTTGGGGTTATCCTAACTCCATTTCTTCACCCAATACTTTTTAACATCTAATTTTCCTACTGACATAGTAAGCATTTATATAGAACTGGGAGTTGTAGAGTATATCTTGTTAGAACTATTCGAAATTCCTCTGGAAATTTTTATGAATCTTGTCTAGTCTTTTACAATGATTCTTAGTTCAGACTGACATGAAAGCTAAAAATAAATTGTCATGGGTTTGCCCATTTCTGAAGACAATTCAACTTTCATACACAATTAATATTTATGAATTTCATTGTGACCAGATGTAAGGGAGTAGGTTAGAAAAGGGGGTAAAGGCAGAGGATGAGGAGGAACAAAAAATAGGAAAGATAGGCAGCTCAGATAGTAAAGAATCTGCCTGCAATTCAGGAGACCTGGGTTTGATCCCTGGGTCAGGAATATCCCCTGGAGAAGGGAATGGCAACTCATTCCAGTATTCTTGCCTGGAAAACATCATGGTCAGAGGAGCCTGGTGGGCTACAGTCCATGGGTCACAAACAGTCGGACACACTGAGCGACTAGCACACACACAAAGACCATTGAGTTCAAGTTGTGATCAGAATTTTCACTCCTTTCTATTCTAAGACAACTCTCAAATGAATAGTCTTGTTATATCAGTTTGCAGAGTGACTTCTATAATTTAAAATTATCCTTGGTCAAATTATGCCTTTTAAAATATAGTTTGGGGAGACTTCCCTGGAAGTCCATGCTTCCACTTCAGGGGGTACATGTTTGATTACTGGCCAACAAACTAAGATCCCGCATGCTGTGTGGTGACTTTATTTTTCTGCGCTCCAAAATCACTGCAGATGGTGATTGCAGCCATGAAATTAAAAGACGCTTACTCCTTGGAAGGAAAGTTATGACCAACCTAGACAGCATATTAAAAAGCAGAGACTCTGTACTCTGTCAACAAAGGTACGTCTAGTCAAGGCTATGATTTTTTCAGTGGTCGTGTATGGATGTGAGAGTTGGACTATAAAGAAAGCTGAATGCTGAAGAACTGATGCTTTTGAACTGTGGCATTGGAGAAGACTCTTGAGAGTCCCTTGGACTGCAAGGAGATCCAACCAGTCCATCTTAAGGGAGATCAGTCCTGGGTGTTCATTGGTAGGACTGATGGTGAAGCTGAAACTCCAATACTTTGGCCACCTGATGCAAAGAGCTGACTCATTTGAAAAGACCCTGATGCTGGGAAAGTTTGAGGTCAGGAGGAGAAGGGGATGACAGAGGATGAGATGGTTGGATGGCATCACCGATTTAATGGACATGGGTTTGGATGGACTCAGGGAGTTGGTGATGGACAGGGAGGCCTGCCGTGCTGCGGTTCACGGGGTTGCAAAGAGTCGGACGTGACTGAGCGACTGAACTGAACTGAAAAGGAAAAAGTCTTGGAGATTAGATTTACCATATAAATACATACAAGAAGGGTCCAGCCTGAAGTAGGCAAAGTGTTTAGATTTAGAAAGAGACAAAGCCATGAGAAGTTGGCAACCGTTTGTTTAAAAGTCCACTTTGCACATTATTTCAAAGGTGCCCAAGTTAATGGGTGACTTTTTAAAAATCCCAGACCCAATGATTTGAATTCTTGATGAACAGAAACTTTTTACAAGAGATCTCACATTGAACAAGACTCTCATGCAGTAAATGAGATTTAGGAATGTTCACGTAGGTTTTGAAAAGTAACCTCAGGCAAAGTGTGTTCAAAAGATATCAGTCTAAGAAAGAATCTTCTGAATTTGTCTGCTGTGGGGCTAGCTCTAGGAATCAATTTATCAGGGTAAACGTCTGGCTGAAACTTCCTCTTTTAAAAGTGATGAAGGCAGAAAACTATGACTAATGTTGGTAATAAGGCAGATTTCCATTAAGCATGAATGTTTTTAAACCTGATCAGATTGGATGAAATGTCCTAAAATAGATACTGTTTTCTAACAGACAAAATAAATCTATCATTAAGAAACTTGATGAAAACAAATCAAAGTTCAGACTTAATATTAGTGTTTATACACCACTGTCACAATTGAAGAGACTTCTCCAAGGATTCCCCAAAGGAGCATGGTATTTCCAGGTCAGGGGCCACAATAGAGAGGGGATCTCAACTGCACCACAGTCTCACAGTCATGCATCCAGGTTATTGATTTCAAAACATCAGCAGATAATCTGTTTGGTGGTAAAGCCAAATATAAATTTATTATAATTTAGAGTAATGAGAGAGAACATCACCTTGAAGGAATCTTAGCAATGTCTCATAAGGGTAACACATAGTAGGATATTAATAGAAGCTTTGGGGTAAGGGCTGAAATGATTTAACCAAAGTTTTTCAAGGTAAGAAGCTCCAATTGCTATTGCAAAAAGTGGATGTAACAGTCTAAGATTGTTGGACATGATGCATAAACCATGAACAGTTTGCTCAGATGAACAGACTTCTTTATTGGGTTGGCCAAAAAGTTCATTTGGGTTTTTCTGTACAATATTATAGAAAAACCTGAATGAAATTTTGGGCCAACCCAATACAATAAACTGATCTGTTGGAATGTCATGAAAAAATAAGCAACGAAGTTATTTATTGGTTTGCAATAAGTTTGTGAGGAATGGTTTCCTAATTACAACTAAACCACTGTCACCCACACCTAAGTAATGTTGACATAACTGATCAGATGACCTCAACCTTTATAGTCTAAAAAATAGTTATGAATAGTTAATCTTTAGGCTTCCCGGGTGGCTCATTGATCAAGAATCTGCCTGTCAAGCAGGAGAGGCAGGCTTGATCCCTGGATTGGGAAAATCCCCTAGAGAAGGAAATGGCAATCTATTCCTGTATTCTTTTGGGAAATCCCATGGACAGAACAGCCTGGCAAGCTGCAGTCCATTAGGCTGCAAAAAATCAGACATGACTTAGTGAGTAAACAGCAGCAGTAGTTAATCTTAAATGGCAACTACATTGTACCAGGTTTAATTCTCCCTGCTTCACAGTTACATGCTTAACACTTGAAACAATGCTATGAGATAGTTACATTTTTTTTAATTGGAGTATATTTGATTTACAGTGCTGTGTTAATTTCTGCTGTTCAACAAAGCGATTCAGTTATATAAGTATATGTATATACATTCTTTTTTAATATATTCTTTTCCATTACAGTTTATCACAGGATTTAAATATAGTTCACTGTGCTATGTATAGAAAGACTTTTTCTTCTATGTATGATATCTTACCTCTGCTAATCCCAATGTCCCTTTCCATCACTCCTTCCCCATCCTTGGCAACAAGAAGTCTTTTCTTTATGTTTGTGAGTCTGATTCTGTATTGTAGAGAGTTTCATTTCTGTCATATTTTATATTCCACAGTAAGTGATATCAAGTAGTATTTGTCTTTCTCTTTCTGATTTATTTCATTTAGTATGATAATCTCTAATTCATAAGTATTGCTGCAAATGGCATTATTTCATTCTTTCTTATGACTGAGTAATATTGCACTATATATACATAGGATTTTCCTAGTGGCTCAGATGGTAAAGAATCTGCCTGCAATGCAGGAGACCTGGGTTGGGAAAATCCACTGGAGAAGGAAATGGCAACACACTTCAGTATTCTTGCCTGGAGAATTCCATGGACAGAGGAACCTGGCAGGCTACAGTCCATGGGGTTGCAAAGAGCCAGACATGACTGAGTGACTAACACTTTCACTTTCATATATATATATATATAAATATATATATATATATATATGTATTACAGATCACATCTTCTTAATCCATTCATTTCCTGATGGACAATTAGGTTGTTACCAAGTCTTCAGTTCAGTTCAGTTCAGTTGCTCAGTCGTGTCCTACTCTGTGACCCCATGAACCGCAGCAAGCCAGGCCTCCCTGTCCATCACCAACTCCCAGAGTTTACCCAAACTCATATCCATTGAGTCAGTGATGCCATCCAACCATCTCATCCTCTGTCGTCCCCTTCTCCTCCTGACCTCAAACTTTCCCAGCATCAGGGTCTTTCAAATGAGTTAGCTCTTTGCATCAGGTGGCCAAAGCATTGGAGTTTCAGCTTCACCATCAGTCCTACCAATGAACACCCAGGACTGATCTCCCTTAGGATGGAATGGTTGGATCTCCTTGCAGTCCAAGGGACTCTCAAGAGTCTTCTCCAACACCACAGTTCCAAAGCATCAATTCTTTAGTCCTCAGCTTTCTTTATAGTCTAACTCTCAGATCCATACATGACTACTGGAAAAACCATAGCCTTGACTAGGCAGACCTTTGTTGACAAAGTATATCTTGGCTATTGTAAATAGTGCTACTATAAACAAATGGTTGCATGTATTTTTTAAATTATAGTTTTGTCTGCATATATGCCCTGGAGTGCTGGATCACATGGTAATTCTATTTTTAGATTTTTAAAGCACTTCCATACTGTTTTCTACAGTGGCTGCACCAACTTACATTCCCACCAAGAGTGTAGGATGGTTCTTTTTTCTCCACACCCTTTCCAGCATTCATTTTTGTGTACTTTTAATTATGACTATTCAAACTACCTCATTGTATCAATCATTGTGATTTTCATTTCTCTAATAATTAGCAATATTGAGATAGTCTGTGAGTTTAGGAGAGACAACTATCTTCTGTGGTCTTGGAGGACTATTTATTTGTGGGAGTATCCTTGCGTAGTTTATGTGAGGGATGTCTGTAGTATGAGTATCCACTGCAGCTATCCTTAGCATGTATTCATTATCCCCTTGATGGGGCTAGGGCAGATGCACCCTCTCTGGTGCCCGCTCTCTGAGATGGCAGCTTATGACTGTTCCCAGAGCTTGTGGAGGTGGTGTTGAGAGATTGGTGTGGTGTGGAGCTAGAGAGATTGCTACCATGGGTCCCAACCCTCCTCATGTGTTATCTCCAATGATGTCACCCCACCTTTCAGACAGGCCTGGGATTCATCCACAGAAACCATCAGTTGTGGTCATGCTTCTCCAGCCCCTTAGGCTGTATCCCTGTAGCCAACCCCTAGATCTGATCTCCAAAGTCTGAGCTTCAGCCACCAGCCCTGAGACATGACAGATACATGTCTCAGGCTGGGGAGCTACCATCTATGCAGTCTCTCTCCTTTCTGTCCGCTGCAAACCTGTTGTTCTCTTCTGTGGCTCCACAGCACCACCTCTGTCCCAGCTGATCTCCTCAAGGGCAAGGGAACTTCCCAGGGGGCGGGAACTTTTCTTTCTTTTAGAGGTCCTTCACCAGGGTAGGTCCCCAGGCCCAATTCCTTTCTTTTTTCTTTTACCCTACCTGGTTACATGGAGATTTACTTGCTCTTTCAGAAACCTGAGGTCTTCTTCCAGCATTCAGTATGTATTCTGTGAGAATCATTCCACATGTTAACATATTTTTAATATATTTGTGGGAGGAGGTGAGCTCCACATCCTACTACTCCGCTATCTTGATTGCTCCCCTTGAGGTAGATACTCATATTATCCCCTTTTTACAATATGGAAGCTGAGACCCAGACTACATAACTATCTTGCCCAAAGCAAAGCAAGGAGTAAGTCATCAGCTGGACTTCAAGTCCAAGCAGAATAGTACAGATCCTGCATTATTTATTAATATGTTTAATGCCTCTAATATATTACTAATTAGGGAAAAGTTTTAGAAACAGAAAATTGATAATGTCATTAAAGGGTTTCATGTAAAAGAGAACATAGACATATGTCAGATAGAGGCTTGACTTCTCAATCCGTCATGTACAATTGGTGTGGCGATGGAAAACTTGCTTCTTGAGTATGAGCTGTCTTTTCTTCAACTATAAGTTAAGAATGATACTGTTTACTTTTCTTCAATTGTGCAAAATTTTAAAATGGAGCTAGAGCATGAGAAATAGATAAAGTTTAGTCTTATAAAGAATAGAAAACATTCTAGAAGGAGAGAGTTTAATCAAATACCCAGAACTGTATACAAGGTACAATCTTCAAAGATTCTAAAATATATATAACTTGAATAAAATATTTGTTCTGGAGAATATGGGAGAATAGTAGTTCGTGTCAAACTAGTCAAGTTACATGAGTGGAAATGTTTTATTGGGAGCTCTAATTGATGTGGCTGAAAGGGAAGTACAAATGACATTTTGTAACATTTTCTTCTTTCAAATCATATTAGCATACTCTATCTTTTCTTTAATAATATGCTGTGCAGGATTTGACAGAAATTTACAAGCATTAAAATAAGTGAGTTTCTAATTTCTGTTTGTGGGTGGTAGGTCAGCTCAGACTATTCTGAGGTACAAAATACATTTGTACTATATTCTTCTAGGAAACATACCGTTTTTGAAGGGTCTGTAAGTGAGGAAAATTGAAAGAAAAGATTTTCCTAACAATAGGGATGAAATATTTTAAAAAATCTGATTGATGTACACACAGTAGTGAAAATGACAGCCCGCTGTGCTTTAAAGTCAATCAGCATGTGCATATTTTCTAAGCAAGAGAAATGGATATGTGTTATTCAAGATGTTGCAGCATTACAGTAAACCAAAGTAAAAATTCAGGCTTTGGAGGTGGTGCTAGTGGTAAACAACCCACTTACTAATGCAGGAGACATAAGAGATGCAGGTTTGATGCCTGGGTTGGGAAGATCCCCTGGAAGAGGGCAAAGCAACCCACTCCAGTATTCTTGCCTGGAGAATCTCACGGACAGAGGAGCCTGGTGGGATACAGTCCATAGGGTCACAAAGAGTCAGATATGACTAAAGTGACTTAGCATACATATAAAGTAAAAATTGAATTTTGGTGACAAGATTTTCTAATAGCTCAGCTTTTACTTTCCCCCAAATTATTCTTTTAAATCATCCTCTAATTGTTATAATTAATTTTATGTGCTTCTTTATGATTATAATTCATAAACATCAGCTTTCCGCAATCATACACAAAGCAACAATATATGAAAAGTAGCTGTTATGCTATTGTATTTCTAAAATTACGTCCTATTTGTTTGATTTAATACATCTTTTTTTCCTTGCAAAATGCAAATCTCTTGATTTAACGTGGATTCAAATGCATTCTTGCACTTCCTGCTTATACTTTTGTGTGCATATGTTGCTTTTTTTCTTTAGAGGTTTTTGATGTTTACTATCTCTGTGATACTAGGAACATTTTTGAGGACTAACGCTACCTTGTGCTAAACAGAGAAACTGAATTTTCTCTTAAAATGTGAGTTTAGTTGTACCATCCAACACAAATTAGAGGCCTCAGATTTGCGTTGTATTTAGAGACCATAAATAGCATTACACTCATTAAAAAATCATATACGTGGGAAATGCTTTTTTTTTTTCCTTAAACATTTCATGGGTAATTCAGTTATTCTGTATTTTTAGATGCAATCATTAGAAAATTGATGTATTGGGCAATCTTTGCATTACAACATTAATTTCAAGTTTACAGCTCAACGGAATACAGGGCTGAATACTGGCGACCCTCTACACACACAAGGTAGGCTGAGATGGGGCCAAGAGCAGGACCAACTGCTCTTGGCACAACAGTGTACTTTAGAAACCCACAAAATGGGTGTAAAGTGACGCAGCAGAGCACATGCACAGGTGAAGAGCTCCAGTGGAAGAATATTGTTGGCTGCTCTCCAAGTGGGAGCACTCCAACCCCAGCAACCTCCCAACCCCAGGACATACACCTAGTTCAGAAGTGGAGCAGGGGGTGGCTTCTGCTCCAACTAAGGAGCAGACCCTGCCCTGGAGGGGCGCAGTGACAACCGTGGAGCCAAGAGGGGGCCCTCCTCAATATCCACTGCAGGCTGTGGTCACCACAGCATCAGTCACACCTCCTCTCAAGGGGATAACAGCCAGCATATACAGAGAAAAGAGGTGGGAGAATAAATGTAAATGTTTTCTAGAATGTGTGTGTGCCTCTGTGACTACCAGTCCGGAGCAAGTGGACATAGGAAGGAGTGAACGTACTTGAAAATTAAGGCAACTACAAACCAAAAACATACAATAGTTTCACAGAAATCAAAAAGAAGATATAAGCATAATATAATCGAAAATCATCAAGCCACTTTTTCTGAACCTATTTGCAAAGCAGAAATAGAGACACATATATAGAGAACAAACATATGGACGCAAAGGAAAGAAGAGGGGTGGGAAGAATTGGGGGATTTGGATTGACACATATACAGTACTATAAACCCAGGTCTCCCACATTGCAGGCGGATTCTTTACCAGCTGAGCCATAAAGGAAGCCCTAGAATGCTGGAGTGGTTAGCCTATACCTTCTCCAGTGAATCTTCCCAACCCAGAAATCGAACTGGGGTCTCCTGCATTGCAGGTGGATTCTTTACCGACTGAGCTATGAGAAGCCCATTATATATATAAAATAAATAATTAATGAGAACCTACTGTATATCACACAGGGAACTTGACTCAACGCTTTGGGGTGACAAAGAGGGGATATATGTACACATGCGGCTGATTCACTTTGCTATATAACAAACTAACATTGTAAAGCAGCTAAACTCCAATTAAAAAAAATAAACCACCAAATTTATGATATTTTGATAAGGCAGCTCAGGCTGAATAATGCATTATGATTTAGTGTGATTACACTAGTTCTCCAGGAACAAAGTTCAAATTTCTGTTATTACAGTATATTAACTGTGATTAATTACAGAAAGTACAGCATTTGCTCTTTGGTCTTTAGCCCAAACTCACCATGAAAACAAGAGAAGTGCCTCACTCTCAGTGACTAATCATGTCATTTCTTTCAAAATCAGACTGTGATTGATCATTGTACATTTATTATTCAGTTCATGCTCAGATAGAAAAACGTGCAGTTATGTTGTCTTATTGTCTTCCACTGATAAGCCAAATTAACATTGTTCAAAAATGAATAATTAAGATAATTAGCTAGAGATGATGAAAGTACATCAAAGACAAAAAATGGTAATGAAGCAGGTAGAAGTTGAGTAAATGAACACAGGATTATAGGAGAATCAGTTGACATGGGAACGCTGACACTGCTGCCAATCTAGAGACTCTAGATTTGCAGGAGGAGAAACTTAGTGAAGACAAACTTATCAGCACAGATGAAAAACGAGGTTGTGATAAAAGGATGATGATGTACCAGATAAAGGATGCCAGTTAGCAAAAAAAATAAATAAAGACAAAAACCAAACAAAAATCAATAACTTTACATGAAATCACAGAGATACTTCATAACACTAAAAGAACAAAAGGTCAGTTGAGAAAGCTGATCCAAACTCACTTTTGTGGTCTTGAACTACTACCCAAAATGAAAACTGCCAAAATTAATTTCTATCTATTTACAGTGAAAGACACACTGTTTAGTATCAGTAGGAAAATATCACTTAAGACTAAAAATTCAAAATTAATTTTAAGATTTTTGATATGTTTTTTCCTATCATCTTGCTATAAATATTCATGGAACAGGCATCCCAGCAGGTCAATTACTGTCAGTAAAATTAATGACTCAGTGTAATTATTTGCAGATTTAAACATTACTAAAATGTGTTAGGGCTACATTGTTCACGTACATGAATAAAGTCATCTTACCAGTGTTTTTGTTGTAATCATGCTCTAAGATACATATTTCATATTAATTTACACATTATGTAAGATTTCCTATAACATAGAAATTTAAAAGTGTACAGGAACTTTGAAGGCCATATATGACTAGGTCTTTAAGAATCAGCAATTTCTTAAAACTGTGAATGGCTGCTTGCTTGTGGGAGAAAATGGTGATATTTAAACCTGGAAGTATTTTCAGATGCATTTTAGAGTTTGAGAAAGTAGTAGAATCTTGATCTGTTTTGTTCACTGGTATATGTACTTAATACATATTTTTGAATGAACAATTTGAAGGGAACTGGGATATGATATACCCCATTTATCTCAAAAGACCCTACTTCTAATTTCTCTCTGATCTCATCTCCTAGCTGTATACCTTTCACTCCCTCTAATTTAGTCATCTTTATTTCTTTGCTCTTCATCAAACACATCAAACACTATAAAACATTTACATTGTTGGTCCCTCTCCCTGGAACAACTTTCCTCAAGAAATCAAATTGGTTAATTTCTCCAGTTCCTCCAAACCAGCACTTAAACATCTCATTCTCAAAGAGGGTTATCTAATAATCCTTAAAGTTCCAGTTTACTCTATCCCCCTCTCAATTCCTATTGTCCATTCCTTTTTCATCCATCCTGTTTCATCCATAGCATTTATCACCTCTTAGCATAACATATAAGCTCTTTTTTTTTTAAATCTCACCTTTTATCCTTACTGTTTATGATCTAGGTTTCTCAACAGAATGCAGACTCTAAGATGACAGATTATTTCTGTTTTGCATTGACATTCCAAGATAACAGAAGAGTGTCCCACAAATAGCAAATAGTCAGTAGTATAAATGAAAGAATAAAGGAGAATGCCTTTGAGGTGAAATTCTGCATATTAGAATAAGATATATATCATGCCAATGACCATTTTTTATTATCTCAGTTGCCAGCAGGTATGCATTCTTAGATAATGAGAAGAGTCCTAAAACAGCAATGGCTGCTTTTTACTTTCCATATTTGGTTTGGTTATTATTCATTTTTAGATTAAAAACATCATTAAGTATTGGCTTCCCTGTTGGCTCAGATGGTAAAGAATCCGCCTGCAATAAAGGAGACCCTGGTTCGACCCCTGGGTCAGGAAGATCCCCTGGAGCAGGGAAAGGTTATTCACTCCAGTAATCCTGCCTAGAGAATTCCACGGACAGAGGAGCCTGGCAGGCTACAGTTCGTGGGGTTACAGAGAGTCAGACATGACTGAGTGTCTAACACTCTTTTTTTTTTCCCCAAGCAATATTTCAATGATTTTTGCTATTTAGGGTACAATTTTAAAATAATTTTTTATTTATTTATTTTTTACTGTACCGAGTCTTTGTTTCTGCACAAGCCTTTTTCTAGTTGTGGCACAAGAGCTTCTCATTGTGGAGCAGGGGCTCTGGGGCATGCAGGCTTCAGTAGTTGCAGCTCCCAGGATCTAGGGCACGAGCTCAATAATTCTGACACATGGTTCTTAGCTGCTCCACGGCATGTGGCATCTTCCTGCATCAGGGATGAAACCTGTATCTCTTGCATTGGCAGGCAGATTCTTCACCACTGAGCTACCAGGGAAGCCCAGAGATATATCTTCTTAAATCAAATGTCTTTACTTATGATATTTTGTACCCTTCAGTTCAGTGGCTCAATCATGTCCAATTCTTTGTGGCTCCATGGACTGAAGCACGCCAGCCTCCCAGTCCATCACCAACTCCTGACATTTTCTCAAACTCATGTCCATTGAGTCGGTGATGCCATCAACCATCTCATCCTCTGCCATCCCCTTCTCCTCCACCTTCAATCTTTCCCAGCATCAGAGTCTTTTCAAATGATTCAGTTCTTCACATCAGGTGGCCAAAGTACCGGAGCTTCAGCATCAGTCCTTCCAATGAATATTCAGGACTGATTTCCTTTAGGATGGACTGGTTGGATCTCCTTGCAGTCCAAGGGAATCTCAAGAGTCTTCTCCAACACCACAGTTCAAAAGCATCATTTCTTTGGCACTCAGCTTTCTTTATAGTCCAACTCTCACATCCATACATGACTACTGGAAAAACCACAGCTTTGACTAGATGGACATTTGTTAACAAAGTAATGTCTCTGCTTTTTAATATGCTGTCTAGGTTGGTCATAACTTTTCTTCCAAGGAGCAAGTGTCTTTTCATGGCTGCAGTCACCATCTGCAGTGATTTTGGAGCCCCCTAAAATAAAGTCTGTCACTGTTTCCATTGTTTCCCCATCTATTTTCCATGAAGTGATGGGATCGGATGCCATCATCTTAGTTTTCTGAATGTTGAGTTTTAAGCTAACTTTTTCTCTCCTCCTTCACTTTCATCAAGAGGTTCTTGAGTTCTTCTTCACTTTCTGCCATAAGGGTGGTGTCATCTGCATTTCTGAGGTTATTGATATTTCTCCAAGCAATCTTGATTCCAGCTTGTGCTTCATCCAGCCAGGTGTTTCTCATGATGTACTCTGCATATAGGCTAAATAAGCAGGGGGACAATATACAGCTTTGACATACTCCTTTCCCAATTTGGAACCAGTCTGTTGTTCCATGTCTGGTTCTAACTGTTGCTTCCTGACCTGCATACAGATTTCTCAGGAGGCAGGTCAGGTGGTCTGGTATTCCTATCTCTTTAAGAATTTTTCATAGTTTGTTGTGATCCACACAGTCAAAGGTTTTGATGTAGCCAATAAAGAAGTAGATGTTTTTTGTATCCTTAACCAAGATTTATCGTTTCCTACTCTTAATAAGAAATTCTGTTAGAATATAGCTGACTTGCACAAATTCAAATAAGTAAGAAGTTATAGAATCACAGCAGAAATACATTTGTCTGGCTCAAAAATGGACTGATTCCAATGTCTCAATATCTATTAGATCTGCTATATTGATCCAAAAATTACCTTCTGCTTAAATTAGGTATTTTGGGTGACTTTGGTAATTTTGTAGCTTCCATCATCATTAGCTCTGATACACAAAGGATTATTTATAGAGACAAGTATTCAGAGTAAACATTATAAAACTGACTTCAATATTTCTGTTGGCCAAATACCTTTGGAAAATTGTCTTTCCAAGAAAACTATTTAGATATGTTATAATGATAACAGTGAAAAGTCCCAGAACATTATTTGCCATGTGACTCTAAGTTATATTTCCCAAACTGTCGCAGGTCCATTGAGGATCCTGGCTGGATAAAGACAGAGAGGGGAACACAAAATTTTAAAATTTACTTTGCCTACCCCAAGGTCTCACTGTAAGAATATGATGAGCTGATTTATATGAAAGCACTTTGCTCACTGTACAACCATATATTTCCATGTGAATACACAGTGTGTGTACACTAAGTCGCTTCAGTTGTGTTCGACTCTTTGCAACCCCATGGACTGTAGCCTGCCAGGCTCCTCTGTCCATAGGATTCTCCAGGCAAGAATACTGGAGTGGGGTGCCATTCCCTTCTCCAGGGGATCCTCCCGATTCAGGGACTGAACTCACTTCTCTTATGTCTCCTGCACTGGCCAGCATGTCCTTTACCACCACAGTCACCTGGGAAGCCCAAACTATGCTTGGGAAGATGAGTAAAAACTCAGAAAGAGTAATATTTATAAATATACATAGCCGGTAAATATTCAATGGCATAACCAATGGATATTTTTAAATCCCACTATATATATATATACACATATATATGTTTATACACACATGCTTACAGACTATATTTGTATCTATTTCAGCCCTTGGAGCCAGCCACCAGGTAGTTGCCTAAATGCTCAGGAATCCATAAGTCTAATGTGGTAGGCAGAATAATGGTCTCAGATGTTGATGCCTTAATCCCTGGAACATATGAATATTTTACCTTACATGGAAAAAGGGGGGCCTGGGCCAAGAAATGTGGGAAGCATCTTGAAGCTGGAAAAGCCAAAAACACAAATTACTTTTAGAGGCTCCAGAAATGAATGCATCCTGGCTCACACCTGGATGTTAGCCCCCTGAAACCTGTGAGGGATATATCTGACAGAGATCTGTGATGTTCAAATCACTAAATTTGTGGTAATTTATCAAAGCAACAATAGATAATTACACTAGGGAATAATTTTTATATAAATTTTAAAAAGCACACAACATGCTAAATCTGATGTATTAAAACAAAAAATTAAAAAAATGAAATTTAGATTTTTCCCATTAAATATTTGGGAAATTTGAACTATTTTTAAAATTCAGTGAAGATAATATTCTACCCAAATATGAAGAAATAAATAGCTTGCCATCATTCACCTGAAAGTAACATTTTTAACCTACCATTATATCCTTATAAAAAGTAATATCAGTATGACTCAGTCCCAACTCTGTTCAACAGAACCCAGGCTCATCAGAACCCAATTTAAATCTCACAGCATATGTTTCACAGAAAGCATGAAGACAATTTATGTTCAAACGAGAGACATAATCTGAACTTGTGTCTACAATAAAGAGAATTAAATCCTCAAGCCAGCATCTTAGTATTTGTAAATATAGTAGGAAATATATATCATGCATAGAATGCATAGATATTATCTTCTATTATTGATAAGATGGAATGATGAATAAATATCAAAAGTTATTTTTAATATGGTAGTTAAATACACAAAAGCATTGAAAAAAGTGTATGCACTTCATTTTACAGACCACGTTTCTTTGAGGATTTATTCTCAAGGTGGTTGTTGTTATTCAGTTGCTAAATCATGTTCAACTCTTTAGACCCCGTAAACTGTAGCATGCTA
This sequence comes from Cervus canadensis, assembly GCF_019320065.1. Classification (NCBI taxonomy): domain Eukaryota; kingdom Metazoa; phylum Chordata; class Mammalia; order Artiodactyla; family Cervidae; genus Cervus; species Cervus canadensis. Next base: position 44,928,595 of record NC_057393.1, read on the forward strand.
GGCGTCTCTGTCCTTCACTATCTCCCAGAGTTTGCTCAAGTTCTTGCCCATTGAGTTAGTGAGGCCATCCAACCATCTCATCCTCTGTCACCCCCTTCTCTTCTTGCCCTCAAGCTTTCCCAACCTCAGGGTCTTTTCCAATGAGTCTGCTTTTCACATCAGGTGGCCAAAGTAGTGGAGCTTCAGCTTTAGCATCAGTCCTTCTAATGAATATCCAGGGTTGATTTCCTAAGATTGACTGGTTTGATCTCTTTGCTGTTCAAGGGACTCTCAAGAGTCTTATCCAGCACTGCAGTTTGAAAGCATCAATTCTTTGATTCACAGCCTTCTTTATGGTCCAGCTCTCACATCAATCATGACTACTGGAAAAGCCATACCTTTGACTATACAGATCTTTGACAGCAAGGTGATGTCTCTGCTTTTCAATATACTGTCTAGGTGTGTCATAGCTCTTCTTCCAAGGAACAAGCATCTTTTAATTTTGGGGCTGCAGTCACTGCCCACAGTGATCTTAGAGCCCAAGTGGGGGAAGAAAATCTGTCACTTTTCCCACTTTTGCCCCATTTATTTGCCATGAAGTGATGGAACCAGTCAAAGGCTTTGGCGTAGTCAATAAAGCAAAAGTAGATGTTTTTCTGGAACTCTCTTGCTTTTTCAAAGATCCAGGGGATGTTGACAATTTGATATCTGGTTCCTCTGCCTCTTCTAAATCTAGCTTGAACATCTGGAAGTTCATGGTTCACATACTGTTGAAGCCTCACTTGGATAATTTTGAGCATTATTTTGTTAGAGTGTGAGATGAGTGCTACCGTGCAGTAGTTGAACATTCTTTGGCATGCCTTCCTTTGGGATTGGAATGAAAACTGACCTTTTCCAGTCCTGTGGCCACTGCTGAGTTTTCCAAATTTGCTGGCATATTGAGTGCAGCACCTTCACAGCATCATCTTTTAGGATTTGAAATAGCTCAACTGGAATTTTATCACCTCTACTAGCTTTGTTCATAGTGATGCTTCCTAAGGCCCACTTGACTTCACATTCCGGGATGTCTGGCTCTAGGTGAGTGATCACACCATCCTGGTTATCTGTAGTCTGATATTTGTATTTTCCATGAACTATGAACAATTCTTAAAGAGATGGGAATACCAGACCACCTAACCTGCCTCCTGAGAGATCTGTATGCAGGTTAAGAAGCAACAGTTAGAACTGGACACTTAACAACAGACTGGTTACAAATTGGGAAAGGAGTATGTCAAGGCTGTATATTGTCACCCTGCTTAGTTAACTTATATGCAGAGTACATCATGTGAAATGCTGGGCATAATGATAAGCTGAAATCAATATTGCCAGAAGAAATATCAATAGCCTCATGCAGAAATACAGATGACACCACCCTTATGGCAGAAAACGAAGAAGAACTAAAGAGCCTCTTGATGAAAGTGAATGAGGAGAGTGAAAAAGTTATCTTAAAACTCAACATTCAGAAAACTAAGATCATGGCATCATGGCATCCAGTCCCATCACTTCATGGCAAATAGGAAACAGTGAGAGATTTTATTTTTGGGGGGTGGGAGGGAGGTGCTCCAAAATCACTGCAGATGATGACTGCAGCCATGAAATTAAAAGATGCTTGCTCCTTGAAGACAAGCTATGACTAACCTAGATAGCATATTAAAAAGCAGAGACATTACATTACCAAAAAAGGTCCACCTAGTCAAAGCTATGGTTTTTCCAGTGGTCATGTATGAATGTGAGAGTTGGACTATAAAGAAAGCTGAGTGCCAGAGAATTGATGCTTTTGAACTGTGGTGTTGGAGAAGACTCTTGAGAGTCCCTTGGACTGCAAGAAGATCCAACCAGTCCATCCTAAAGGAAATCAGTCCTGAATATTCATTGGAAGGACTGATGCTGAAGCTGAAACACCAATACTTTGGCCACCTGATGTGTAGAGATGATTCATTGGAAATGACCCTACTGCTTGGAATGATTGAAGGCGGGAGCGAAAGGGGACGACAGAGGATGAGACGGTTGGATGGCATCACCTGATGTGGTGGACATGAGTTTGAGTAGGTTCTGGAAGTTGGTGTTGGACAGGGACCCTGGCGTGCTGCAGTCCATGGGGTTGCAGAGTCAGACACGACTGAGTGATTGAACTGAACTGAACTGATGGAACCAGATAACATGAAATTTGCTTTTTGAACATTGAGTTTTAAGCCAGCTTTTTTAAGGTACGCCAGCTTATTTGTACAGGGACTGATCATAAGTGTGATTTTTTTTAAATTCCTGATAGACAGAAATTGCTGGCAGAGAATACATGTCGTGAATTGAGAGGTAAAGACAAATAGAACTCTAGAAGCCACTATCAGAAAACCTTCACAGAGGACAAGAATCATCTTCAGTTTTGACATGCGTGAGAATATGTATAGTTAGAGAATGCAAGGAATTACAACTCTCTTGGACAACATTCATATACTGCCTGGAGATGCTTCTTTAGTTGGTGTAGCTATCAGGAAAACCCAAGAAACTGACGATACCAAAGAAACTAAGAAATTTCATTGTACCTCTATGCTGCCTTAAACACACAAGCAATGCATCAGGATCAAGATTATGAGAAGAGACCAAATTCAGATCTCAGAGGTGAAAATCAGAAAGAGCGTCAAAGAGTATCAGCAACTAAGAGCCTAAAATGAGGAAAAAGGATCCAAAATCAAGCAAATAGAGAAGTCAGGTTAGACTTCTTCCTGCTCAGAAAGTATGGAGTGGGGAATAAAAATAGACTGGGAAAGGATGCTCAAAACTCAAGGAAAAGTAACATCACAGTCATTTAAAAACCAAGAGTACAAAAGGATTCTTAAGGAAAGGATGAGAGAGGAATGTGAGGAAAGTCTTTAAAAGTTCTGTCTTCTGTTACAGTCTACTAGTCTAAAACTTTTAATTCACAATTCTCAGGGGTCATCATACTAATGCTGAATGGTGGGTAGTTGCAAATCTATAAAAAACAGTAAATTAAAATAGAGATGATACCAACCATCTCTCAGTTAGGAGTGAGTTGATATTAATAAATTTTTATATCTGTCAGAATGGCTATTGCCAAAAAGAACAAACACTGGAGAGGATGTGGAGAAAAGGGAACATTTCTACACTGTTGGTGGGAATATAAATTGTTATAGCCACTATGGAGAACAGTTCAGAGGTTCCTTAAAAAACTAGAGTTACCATGATCCAGCCATCCCACTTTGGGTAATATCCAAAAGAAGCAAATACCCAAAAGGTGCAAAAAGACTAATTTGAAAAGTTACATGCACTCCAATATTCACAGTAGCATTACTGACAATTGCTAAGATATGGAAGCAACCTAAATTGCCCATCAATAGATAATAGGATAAAGAAGACACTATATATATATATATATATATATATATATATATAATTCATGCAACAGAGCACCACTCAGCCATAAAAGAAGAGCAGAATTTTACCATTTGCCACAACATGGGTGGGCTTGGTATTATACTAAGTGAAATAAATCAGAGTAAGTCAAAAATAAAGCTACAGGGATATATTGTACAGCACAGAGAATATTGCCAATATTTTATAAGCATAAATGGAGTATAACCTTTAAAATTTGTGATTCATTATATTGTATGCCTATAATTTATATAATGTTATATGTCAAATATATGACAAAAAAAGAAAAAATCAGTAATACTGTATTTTAGCTGTGGGGTTATTTATATTTTTAAGATTCAGTACAATTTTTTAAAAAGAAAATTTTACTGAAAATATTTGTGAAAATGTTATGTGTATGACATATGATATACTAATGATAAGGGGATATAACTATATAATTTATCTAAACTTATTAATATTTTTCAGCTGAGGATCCTGGGGAAAATTTTCTAATTCTCCCTGCCCCCCACCTAACATGTAATAGTGTGTGGAATTATTAAATATGGAAAATGTGTAAGAACATGGCACAGGTGAGAGGGGGAGAAGAAAACTGGAAAACATACATAAAATGCAGGTTCCTATCTTCAGGGACCTCTCAATTCCTAGCATATGCTTACTTTTTGCGCATCTTGCTGATTTGTCTGTGTGCTTAATTTACTCTACTTTCAGGTTCAGAATAAAAACAAGACAAAACAAAACTCTGATCCTTAGCATTAGGATTGCCTTAGCAAATAAACACTTCATTTAGTAAGGAAATACAATAGACTAGAGGGTAATGGAGATCACCCTCTCCATTACTGTATTAATATATAAATTTTCAAATTTATATTAATATATACTAGAATTAATACTGATTATGTCAATAATTCAATAGTTACCTTAAAAATCTTTTCCCATCTAGGATGGGGAACACATGTAAATCCATGGCTGATTCATGTCAATGTATGGCAAAAACCTCTACAATATTGTAAAGTAATTAGCCTCCAACTAATAAAAATAAATGGAAAAAAAAATACACAATGAGAAAAAAAGAAAAAAGAATACTTTCATATACTTAGGAGTGATGGCGGAGAAAAAAATGCATTGCCATAGGGACTAAGTGAGGCAAGACACTGTTCACCACATCACTTCAGCATTCCATATATCTCTTTGGAAAGGCTTTGCCTATATTCTATTTGTTTTCTGTGAGAAGACTGCAAAAACATTGCCGTTTTCAAAATAAAGTCGTTAAGTTGAAACATTTTTCTTTGACAAATAGTGCAAAAATGATAGAGTTAAAAAGAGGAACAAGCACAGCTCTGCTCTATGAGGAACTCCATGTAAAATGTCATTCAGGATAAAAGGAGGAAGTCATCAAGTAAAATGATGTCATCTAGTCAAATGACATGCTTTAGGAAGACAGGCATTTAAATTCTCTTAAAAAACCAAACTGCTACATTGAATCATTTAGTGTAGTTCAGTCAAATACAACTATTTGTTTCTACAGGTATTATTTCAATAAAGAAAAAAAAAAAAACCCTGTAACAACAACAAATGAACAAAAGCACACTAAATCCCCAGATAGAGGTTTCTTGGCAAATAAAAATATATTCTGAAGTAGCGTAATCATACCAAAACTTTTAGACTCTGTACTCAATCCATAAGACTTATGTGAGCAAAATATTATTAGAACCAAGATGAACAATAATCATGTATTACAAGCATGTGAATAATGCTACCCTCAAAAGTACAATAAACAATTATTCTCTGTGAAACAAAACATTTCGACAATTATTAAAACTCTTACCACTGCACTCAATATATCTGGTATTATTAAAACATTTCGGAAATGTAAATGGGCACTTCTGTTTTTGTTCACTTTTAAAAAATGAAATTTGTTAGTAATGTCTGACCTGAAGGCATATATTCATTATAATAGTCAAACATCATAAAGTAAACTTCAAATGTTATGTATTCCACATAAATTACTCTGGAGCAACAACAAGTAGCCTCATAAACTTGCACACAAGCAGATAAATATTTCTTAAGGAAAAATTGTATGTTTGAGACATTCCACACTAGCATCTCAGGAAAAGGCATTTTTAGCATAGTGCTTCATTACCTATGCTTCATACAGAATGCAGCTATTTAATTTAATTTAGCAGTGAACAGATTTCTCAGCAGTGTAATTTGTATTTTGAGAACATCTCTTAAGAATCATAGCTTGCAATGTATGGCGGTTCAATGAAGAATAATCTGTAAACAATATCTCCATTTATCAACAAAGGCCATTAAAGACCATAAAATAACCCATCCTTGACTGATTAATGCTGCTCCTGAAAGGAATTTCAAGCTATTAACATCTAGAAAATATACTGCCACTGTGCTTGTGTTTATTATATAAATCACACAGTTATATGTGCTGGTATAAAGCAGTGTGTTTTCTTAACCACCTCTCCCTCACCCCCGCATAATTAATTTAACATTTATATAAGAAAGACACTTTGAAGAATACTGAATATCTATAGAATGTAAATAACTCTCTGCTCCCTAGGGAAAATGTGTGTTAAGGAAAATCTATTTTATATTAGATGGCTAAATGTCAGTTTAACACTTATATGGTTTGATAATTTTCATAAACTTATGTCATTAAAATAATTTCTCTAAATATTGCTTTACAAACTTTATTTTCATTTGTATTTATTGATAGTTTCATCAGTGAAACTAATAGCATGTTGTGGATAAAATCGCCACAGGAAACAGTTAGTTACCATCTTCATGTTTATATTTTTCTATCAGTTTTGTTACCAACATAAGCATCACTGTCACTGCTCCTCCTTCCAGGGAATGTACACATAACCTGGTGAGATCATAGCCTAGAAGCTGACAGGGCTGTGTCCACTAGGACAGATCCTAGTTTTTCCAAAGTATCTCTTTAGAAATGCTATGCAGTAGTTTTGTTTGTTTGTTTGTTTGTTTTTTATTAGTTGGAGGCTAATTACTTCACAACATTTCAGTGGGTTTTGTCATACATTGATATGAATCAGCCATGGATTTACACTTATTCCCCATCCCGATCCCCTCTCCCACCTCCCTCTCCACCCGATTCCTCTGGGTCTTCCCAGTGCACCAGGCCCGAGCACTTGTCTCATGCATCCCACCTGGGCTGGTGATCTGTTTCACCATAGATAGTATACATGCTGTTCTTTTGAAATATCCCACCCTCACATTCTCCCACAGAGTTCAAAAGTCTGTTCTGTATTTCTGTGTCTCTTTTTCTGTTTTGCATATAGGGTTATCGTTACCATCTTTCTAAATTCCATATATATGTGTTAGTAAAAACTATGGGCTTGTGTTTTTCCAAGGCTTTAATTTTTGAGCTTTCTTTTTAAACCTGGGTATCTCAAAAATATTTTCTTATGCTAAGTGTTTTATACAAGGCACTGTCAACATTTTACTCACACTGTCTCCTTCCATGTCTATACCAACCTCATGAGATAGGTACATTTTAGCCATTTTACAATTTTAAAAAATTGGATGTCAGAGATTAATCTTTCCAAGTGAATAGCTAGTATGTTGCAAGGTATGATTCAAACTCAGGTCTGTGTTGATTAAGAAATTTATATTATTGCTTGTATACTTGTCTTATCTCCTTAGCCAAGAACACCCCCAGGTTTTCATCCCCCTCCTTCTGTAAGATATTCTTAGCTTAGCCTCCTTAATCTTTCCATTGTTTTCCCTTCTGAGTAGAGTTATGCTTTGTTACATTGGTGTCTTTGGGCTTTTGTAATAATATATATATAGTATGAAAAGGAGAGTATAAGAAAAATGAGAGGCAGTTAAGATTTGGGATCTGGGAGACTTTCTGAAAGTAAATTGGATTGAAGAAAATGGGTTAAAAAAACAGCCAGTAAATGACAAATAAATGAAAAAGGCATATTCTAGGACCAGGTATCCTTCTGGTAATAATACAGGCAAAATACATAATATTATTTGCATTTTATTTTGTTTCTGCTTTTTATGATAGCTGTTTGCTTCACCCATGCAACATGGGTGCATGACTTCTGTAGATCTTTGCTAATATTTCAATAAAATATCTAAATGGGTTAAACAACCATAGATATAAGACAAGGACAATACACAAAATTCAAAGGAAAACAAACACAGTATAGCATTCTTTTCTGACAATTAAGGGGTGAAAACTTGATTTTGAATATTTGTGATTCTCACTTTGAATGTTTTGTAATTCTCTGTGCTATTCTCATTTTATCCTCAAGTCACATGTCTTTAGACACTAGGGGGGACCCTTTGCAAATATTAGCAAGGAAGTTGTGGTGTTACAGGAATATTGATGTTTTCTTTTCTTTTTTTTTTCAATGTTGTAGATAATTTAAGTGGAAGAACAGAGAGTGACTGAAATAGGAACAAAGGATGTGCATGCGTGCTCAGTCATGTCCGAACCTTTGTGACCACATGGACTATAGACTACTAGGCTCCTCTGTCCCCGAAATTTCCCAGGCAAGAATACTGGAGTGGGTTGCCACTTCCTCCTCCAGGAGGAGCAAAGGATACAGCAGTACTTATCCTCAACATTATCTTCTCTGATTCCTTTAGAATTCTATTAGCACGTACTTTAAACTCATCTTTAAAATAAAGTATTCCCATTATACATTTAAGCCTATTCATACCTTGGGACAATTGTTTTGCCCAATAATTAGGTTAACAGCTGACTCTGTAAACTGAGATGATGGTACACTAGCCAAAGAGGAAGGTGTATGTTAATGAGAAGAGAGTTTGAGGGGTCTAGACTTTTTGCACAGTAATAGAATACAGGAGGAGCTACATATCTGAAGAGACAATGAGATGATTGTAGGAGAGCAACCGTATAGCTTTAATTACGCTGCATTTAATCCAAGCACTTCAGCAGCAATCCAGACTATGCTCAAAGCAGATTTGTGAATAGTCTACAGAATTTTAACCTTGCATATTTGCCATCAGTCCCCCAAAGTAGCCACATTCCTACCCCTCTTGTGCTTAAACTTTCTGCAACTAGAAAGAAGAGGATAAGAAGAAAAATGACCAAAAAAGGTACAATATGAATAATAATCCTTCTTCTTAATGTCCCTCTTCTACAGTATTTTACTCTTCTTAAAGGTATAAACAACCACAAAGACTAAAATAAGTAAAAATAAACTCCATCTTCCTTTATTAAATTTATTTTCTTAATGTATCCAGGTCTTAAAATCCTTTGGCTGTTTCTATTCAGTGGCTCTAGTGGTTTTAGAAGAGTAGGGACCTCATCTTGTTTTAAAACAATCACTTTTTAAACAGAGATGAACTACATAATCCTTAAAGCAGAAGAGACCAATAAATGAAATAAAATGAACACATGAAATAAAGTAAAAACTCCTCAGTTTAACAACAAAAATTTCTATATTGTGAAGGCCTTTTGTGTATAATAAAATGAGATAAATTTCTCAAGCTCTATTAAAATATATTGATTGAAAAAGTATTACACAGAGTGGCATGGGAAAATGAAGTACTTAAACTCAACTATTCACTAACAAAACAAATGCAACTCTTTGCATTGTTAAGCTTCTTTCTTCAAATAAAGCAATTGATTTTATTTACCTAGAATGATTTTAGAACAAGTTGGGTTGGGAGGATAAATGATACTGTCTGATAGCAACCTGCAGAGAAAATAATAATATAAAATTTTGGAAAGCAAACAGCAGAATATATACGTATGGTTCTTTTTATGTTCTAAACTATTAGATATTTTTTGCCTTTGACTTAAATTCTGTGAAGTAAATAAAATTAGTTTTAGAAAAACACTTTAATGTTGTGTATGTATGACCTAAGAATTGGGCAAAAGTCATACTGAAATGAACTATAAAGTATTAATTTATACAGCATAAAAACCTATTATGAACTCCAAGCAAGTTTCTTATCAATTTGCAATGTCTATCTTGATATGTGTGTTTCAATATTTCTGTTTAGCAATAATACCCAGGTCCTCAAAGTCAATTACACGAATGGACCAACACATTATAGAATAATAAATGAAACTTCCTTTCTTTGCTCCTAAAAGGGAAATTTTGTCAGGTTGTATCCCTAAAACCTAGACTAATACTAGTCACACAAATTAATAAGTCAATGAGGAACATATATTTATTTATTGTTTAACTAGAGTATTTGTTCTATGTAAAATGATCAGATTTCAACATTAAGGATTTAATCCCCTCTGGATATAATATGTATTTACTTACTCTTAGTTGCTTTCTTTAAAATGGCAAAAAATAAAATTAAATTAAATTAATCTATTTAAATATGGTTTAGCTTCTTATATGTTTCTCAGTTGCATAAAAATACCACTTTTAGACAAAATGTGTATATTTTCATTTAATTACATTTTTAACACATAAGAGGTGTGGTATTACTTTACATTTTTATTTGAAGCAGTCAAAAATATTTGGAACAGCAAAGGAAATACAGATGATCAGATTCAAATACTGATTTAAGGCTAGAAATGATACTTATACTCTGTATTGCTTGTTTTAGGTAAACATGGAATTGCTGTGCACCTAAAGTACATTCAGTTCGAGAAGAAGAAACTTGACCACCTCCTAAAGGTAAGGTTTAAAATCTGTCGAGTGTGTGAACAAGAAAAAAGAAAGACTGTTTTTTGAAGAGTCTGTTTCTGTGGTATAACAATAATTTCAAGCAAACGTGTTTCACTTTGTGGCATGTACCATCACGCCACATGCACCATCACAGTTTCAAGAGTAAATATGAAGTTCTAGTCAGTCTCTCTCTGTCTATCTCTTAGTCTCTGTCTCTCATGCACACACAGACAAGGTAATTGAGGCTGGAAGAAATGGGACATACTAGAGATGGGGATCTCTGTGTATGATGCTTTCTGGAACAATCTGAGAAAATACCTAATTAGGCAAAGTTGCGATGATTTTAAAATATATTTCTGCTGATTAACAGTTTAACTAGGATTAAAAGGAAAGAAGACACACAGAGGAGTTTTATTCTGATCATTCACCCTTCCCCCCCCCCGCCCCCTCCCCCCCCCCAAAAAAAAAAAACAGGAGAGGAAAATGGCTTGATTGATTACTGGGAACTGTCCCACAGAAATATGTCAACATCCAGATCAACAAGTAAATTTGTGAGTCTCTCAACCTTTAATGATTTCCATGAATATTGCAGAAATTAGTCCTGCTATGTGGAAGATGAGTAATTCCAAGACCACTCCCAACTTTAAAGTTATATGGCTTTCCAACAAAGAGTTATCAGCTTATTATTTTTTTTTAATAAGCATGACTTTTTCTTGATAAAGATAACTACGCTACTGATATAGAAGACAAAGTGAGTAACAAGATATGGGCATGAGGATTAGTAAGTAATATATATCAACATATTTGCACATGTGTACACATACATATAACAACTCTGTGTATATTATTAAAACTCTATGTTAGTATAACAGAAAACAATTCTTGACATATCTCAAATGTCACACACACAAGAAATACTGAGCCATTATTAGCCTGTGGGGCTGTGAGTTCATAAGAGATCTTGAGTTTTACCATCTGTTGGGTCATTCAAGCATTTCACAACTACCTGCCAGTAGCAAATCTATGCTACTTTGCTTCTTTTCAGAATTTTAAAAATATATGTAAAAGCTGTAGAAAATGTAGAAAGTTTTATTCATCTTTAAGGGATTTTTATTAAGGCACTGTGGCTCTTTTAAGAAATTTTAATAACTCAACTTTAATTTTATATTAAAATTATATATATATATTAGTCAAAATTTTATATTTTTGGAAATTTTAAACAATTTAAACTTCCATACTTTTCATAAACAACCACAAAACAATGATTTTACATAACAATTTTACTTGTTGTATCTGACCTAAGTCTCAAAGCTTTAAACAGAATGAGCCCTGATGAAGTGCTCAGTCTCTACAATGAATACCCCCTTAAGGGCTCTTCTCATCCCTCCATCTTCTCCTGGTGTTTCCTGACCTCCTCCATGCTTCCCCACAGACATTGCCACCAGGAGGCCAAGTCACGATGCAGAGCGCTGTGAGCTCGAACAACTGTTCGGGATCTGAGAGTCTGCCATTCCATTCTGGACTCTGACAGTCATTACCTCTTCCTTGAATCTGTTTCTTTTTTGTATTTTTTTAATCCTCAGTAAAGGAGAAATAAACATGTCAAAGAGTTGAAGTAAGGATCAAATGAGATATTTTGCAAAAAATTTTTCATGCCTAACATATAATAAGTACTCAGAAAATGGTGATAATTTTTCTATTGTTCACTTGGGCTTGGATTTTAATTAATTTGTTTTTATTGGGTGCTGGACATATATTTATCCACAATGTTTTCTCAATGTTCACCATGCTTGCTAAAGGTATGGATAAAAGTACATGCGAAGGTGGCCGTTACTTAAAAATATACCATGCATTCAGTGAGTAGTTAGATAATATGAATGAAGTTAAAGTGAGCATGTATTTAAAAATAGGTAAGTGGTAAAATACTATGGATTGAGTACATACAGTTAAAACTGGGAGGTAAGTGATTTCTATTTGTGGCCATAAGGCTAACATATGCGGAATATGAGAAAAATTACCAGGAGTGGTAGGGATCATGGTAAACAAGATATATTACACTGTATTAAAAGCAAGTGAGTTCTACTCACAATTATTACCATTTACAACCCTCAGGCTCAACATTATCAAATTATCTCAAGTTTTTAACACGGGAAATCAAACTAGAATTATTTTTTTTTTTTCAGGCAGGCAAGGTTTATTGAGCAAGTAGTAAGCAGTATACTCTCCAGGGGTGAGAGCAGACCAACACCAGCATGAGTGGTCGTTTGTTTTTTGTTTTTTTTCCCAAATTTTTATTTTTATTTATTTATTTATTTTTTCAGCCATGGATTTACATGTATTCCCTATCCCGATCCCCCCTCCCACCTCCCTCTCTACCCAATCCCTCTGGGTCAAACTAGAATTCTTGTGTATATGCAAAGGTTTTAATGGTTGGTTCAATTTAAACACAAACAATGAAACAACAGACAGTTTAAAAATACAATTTTAAAATTTCCAGTTATGTCTATGGATGGAATTAACTTTTAGGCTTCCAGTATTTATTTGATCCTGAGTTAAAGGAATTATAATACAAAAGGGAAGTGTGAAAGAGAGCTCTTCAGAAACTAGAGAAAATTTGAAAGGACAGACAGAACACTAAGAAAGAGTAACTCTCCTTAAATTTTCTATGCAAAATTAGATCAGTAATAAAAGAAATATTCGTAGATAGACAAGTAACTTTTAAGTAAGTGAAATCACAGACGCTTCTTCTTGGGGAGGCCTTTAATTTTACTCTGTTTGAGGTTATTTGAGTAAAGTCTCAATGGGAAGCTTGGCCCCTATGTAAAGCATTATGAAGACCTGATGGTTACAGAAATTATGAAAATACTCATCGTTTAGGGAAGAGGAATCTTCTGTTTATCTTTCTGTCCTTCTTTCTCTTAACTCTAATGTGCCTGTGTGCTAAGTCACTTCAGTCATGTCTGACTCTCTGCAACCCCATGGACTGTAGCCTGCCAGGCTTCTCTGTCCATGGGATTCTTCAGGCAGGAATACTGGAGTGGGTTGCCATTTCCTTATCCATGTGATCTTCTTGATCAGGGATCAAACCCTAGTCTTTTATGTCTACTGCATTGGCAGATTGGTTCTTTACTACTAGCACCGTCTGGGAAGCCCTAAATTTTACTCTGTTTGAGGTTATTTGAGTAAAGTCTGTCCGAGTGTGTCCTGATGAATAAGCCAGGTTTCCAGAGTATGCCTATGGATTCCCAATACAGGAATTTCCTGGTGCATTTGTTAAAATGTATGTTCCTAAATACCATTCCAGCTCTACAGAATTGAATCATTTTGCTTGGGCACAGAAATATGGGTTTTTTATTTATTTTTTTTTTTGAAATATGGGTTTTTAAAAAATTACTCTGAATTAACTCTAAAACAGAGTAAGAGTTTGGAATTACATAGCTGGACTTAGCCTCTTCAACACTGATCCACAGACTGGCCACCAAAGACACTTGTTCAATTAGAGATTCCAAGTCCCATGTAAACTCACTGGAATCTCCAAGGGACTGAGACCTAAGAGATTTATATTTACGGCAAGCTTAACTAGACGACCTTGCTGTGTGTTCAGATGCATGCAGACTACATTTTATTGCATTATAGTCATTATTCTTATTTTTAATGTTTCTTGGACTCTCCTTTTCATGAATAAAGTTGGTAATTTGAAAGTATATAACTTATATGTAAAATTACATCCTAGACCTATAGTTTGTTTAAATTCAGCATAAAAAGAAAACCTAGTTCTTAAGAATGTTGCATTATCGCAAGCTCAGTTTCACTGTAACTTTAAAATCATGATAGTGACAGTGAAAGTTGCTCAGTTGTATCTGAGTGACTCCATGAATTATACAGCCCATGGAATTCTCCAGGCAAGAATACTGGAATGGGTTACCATGCCCTTCTCCAGGGGATCTTCCCAACCTAGGGATTGAACCCAGATCTCCCACATTGCAGGCGGATTCTTTACCAGCTGAGCTACCAGGGAAGCCCAAGAATACTGGGGTGGGTAACCTATCCTTTCTCCAGCAAACATGAACACTTGATAAAAGTTATGAATGGTTTAAGAGTATTACCAAGACTATTTCTAGTGGCATAAGTAGCCACTGAGCAACTCATAGATACAATTTTTATCCTCAAAGTGTCATATTTAGCAGTTTCTCAGTTATCTAACCTACTTGTGAACCTATCTTTGAATAATGGTGAATTTGTGTTTTAGGCAATCTTACTCAGAAACTAATCAAATTAATATAAGATAAAAAACATCTACTCTTGACTATATGGAAAATGACTACATTATGGGTTCATATGGCTAAAATTTTGTGATCCGGTGTCTGGTACCACTTTTACTGGTACATTTCTGTGAGCAAAACAGGATTATAAACCTATACCACTGATAAGAAATGCACTATACAGTGTACCTTGCGTTATTATTTATAATAAAACAAAAAGGAAGTAAAGGAGAAGAATAAGATGAGAAAGAAAAGGAAAGGAGCTAAAAACAAAGGTTATTGACCATCTAAAAAAGCATCTGAAACAAGAGTTTTCACTCCCAACTCTTTCAGTTTTCAGGACATATTGAGAGATGAAGGGTTCATCTATATAAGCTATTTCCCAGTATAAATATATTCTAATGTCCTATCATTTTAGTATAATATGAGGAGAGGTAATATGCACCTTGATATCTCTGATTTAGCTGTAGGTAGATGATGCATATTAACAAAATATATGAGTCTTTGAGGTTGAAATATTTATCAAAATAAGAGTATTTGTTTGACTGGGGCAATGAACATATCCATCCATCATAAAGTGATATTTAGGCTATAAAAAATAGCCTACTGAGTTCAGTTTTTTCTTCATTTGGTACATTTTCCATATGCAGATATTCATGGCTAACTAGGCTCATGCTAGAACATATATTGTGAGGCAGGAGCAGGGAAATATTTCAGGTAAAGTCATTCTTAATGGCAGTGACAATGATTATGAAATTATGTTTCATCACCAAGATTATTGGGAGTTTCAAAGAAGAAAATGCAAGTAGGATGCATAACATAATGTCTGGCACAGAGAAAGAATTCAACAAATGTATTACTATAATTATGATTATTATTGTTAATATTATTTCACTGGCTATCCCTCTTTGTAAATAAACATATACATTCTAATAACATAAATTATCCACTTGAGCATAAGTATGTACATACACACGGATGTGGGCATGGCAAAATTGTGAGTTACTGCATGTTATCTATTTCTACATTTACAATACATGGTTATGCTGAATTAGTATTATAAAAGTATGTGTCTTAACAAAATTTAAAAAAAATCCTAAGCTATTACATGCAAGAAAAACCTCATTTTAAAGGAATTGTACTTGAAGATACACCGAGGTAGCTTTATATGGAGATAACAGTAGCATCTTAGTCTATATGAAAAAAATAAAATCTGTAGGAAAAAAGGCATTCCAGGAAGATATCTAAGTATCAAGTGGATATGTTCATTAAAAGGATATATTTCATATGAAATTTTAAAAATTGATTTTTGGTCTATGCTATTAATTATTACTATTTTTTAAAATTTCTTACTGAATTATTTATTTATTATTATTATTTTGCCCATGCCATGTGGCTTGTGGAATCTTAGTTCCCTGACCAGGGATTGAACCCAGGCCTTCAGCAGTGTATGCCCAAAGTCCTAACCACTAGACTGCCAGGAAATTCCTTATTACTACTATTTTTAAGGAAATGTTCCCTTTTTCATAGCAAAAAGAAATCCAAGCCCAGATAGTCAATAGTTAAGAGGCTGAAAAAATTTTACATTTTATCTTACAGGTTTAATTCAATTAAAAAATAAAATGATTCAGTAACAGAATGAAAAGTGACAACCTCTCCTGGAGAAACTAGTGAGGATATTAACAAGGGTCCTATCTCCTCAGAACCTATAGCTTCAAAGAGATTTAAAATAAGAAATCCTCAACTCTCCTGCATGTCAGACTACCAATGAGCATCTGTTAATAAGGACCAAAAACTTGTATTAAATATTTAAAGGAAGGAGGGTTGATAATTTATGGATTGGGTTAAGAGAAGAAATGAAAGAGAAACAGAGATGATTTCATGTTGGCAATGAAATTAACACGATTATTATACATAATGAAACTGATGAAAAATACACAGCTTTTCCCTTAGTTTTTGTTGTGTACTCTTGTAACAGATTGATCATGTTTAAGTAAGTACTTGGAGTTGGGAATGATGGGGGCCAAGGCTGGTGAGGAAGAGGGACTGTCTCCCATCAAAGACACCTTAAACAAATGTAGGATGTAAATAAATAAGAATGCTTGCTTTGTAAAAGTGGCTCAAAAAAAAGTAACTAGCTGCAATCATTACCATTATACTCCATTTCTAAGTAGATTCCCAGTTTCTATACTACCACAATCAAGGCTCTCCCCTTCATGGAAATTCTAGAATCATTGCTGAGTGGAACAAGGTTACAGTATTCTCCAACTTCATCTTTGTATTCTTTTACATTTCTAAATCTGTATCCTTCTAATCTTGTGACTATACTTCTAAGAGGAGGTTTGCCAATTGTGCCATCTATGACAGGAGTGAACAACCTAATGCCCAGTGGACAAATCTAGATTACTACCTGATTTTTGCAAAAAACAATAGGATAAGAATGATTTTTACAATTTTCAAATGGGAAAAAGTCAAAGAACATTATTTATTGATATGTAAAAAATATATAAACTTCAAATTTCAATGTTCACAGTTTTGTCCATTTCTTTACGTATCTGTGATGTTTTTCATGCTACCATGGCAGAGTGGTGTAGTTGCAACAGAGAGAACCTGAGCCACAAAACAAATTATTTATTCTCTGGTGTTTATGGAGAATGTTTGCTGACACTTGATCTAGGACATTATTTTAGATATGCATAGATTTGTATACATTGAGGGGAAAGTCATATTGTGAACCTATAATATAATTATACAATAATAGAAAAGTTATAGAGGAGAAGTTTGATCAAATATCCATCTTGTTACATTACAATGGCACATCATGTAGGAAAAATCTGATATAATGGGTTTATTCTATTAGATGGGAATTAGTAATAAAAAGAATTCTGATATTTCTAGTCTTATAAATGAAACTGGACCAAAATAAAGCTTTTGAAGAAAATGATAATGTAACACAGATACTAGCTCCTCAGGTGGCACTAGTGGTATAGAATCTGCTTGCCAATGCGGGAGACTCAAGAGATGAGGGTTTGATCCCTGGGTTGGGAAGATCACCTGGAGAAGGAAATGGTAACCCACTCCAGTATTCTTGCCTGGAAAGTCACATGGGCAGAGGAGCCTGATGGGCTGCATACAAATAATATGGGCTGCATTCTAAAATTGATTCTTTTAGCTCATCTGTGAAAATGAAGGACAATGAATATGTCAAAAAAAAAAAAATTCAGAAAGAGGCCTGCATCACTACATTTAAATTTCTGAATGTCATCACCATCTGCTTTCTTGGGAAAGCTGAAAACCACATTTTATGATAGATACAACTGAGAAATTAAAGCAGAAACTGATCTTAATGCAGAATTAGGTTCATCATAAAACAGTAGCTTTCATTATAAAATTATATTTGTAATTTTATATTATAATTTCAATTTTACACAAATCTATATGTACAAGTTGAATTTAGAAAAGGCAAAGGAACCAGAGATCAAATTGCCAACTTCCATTGGATCATAGAAAAAGAAAGAGAATTCCAGAAAAACATCTACTTCTGGTTTATTGATTATGCCAAAGTCTTTGACTGTGTGGATCACACAAACTGTGGAAAATTCTTAAAGAGATGGGACTACCAGACCACCTTACCTGCCTCCTGAGAATCCTGTATGCAGGTCAATAAGCAACAGTTAGAACCAGCCATGGAATAATGGGTTGATTCAAAAATGGGAAAGGAGTATGTCAAGGCTGGATATTATCATCCTGCTTATTTAACTTGTATGTAGAGTATGTCATGTGAAATGCTGCACTGGATGAAGCACAAGCTGGAATCAAGAATGCCAGGAGAAATATCAACAACCTCAGACATGCAGATGATACCACCCTTACAGTAGAAAGCAAAGAGGAACTAAACAGCCTTTTGATGAAGGTGAAAGAGGAGAGTGAAAAAGCTGGCTTAGAACTCAACATTGAAAAAATTAAGATCTTGGCACCCAGTCCCATCACTTCATGGCAAATAGATGGGAAAACAATGGAAACAGTGAGAGACTTTATTTTCATGGGCTCCAGAATCACTGGAGCCATGAAATTAAAAGATGCTTCATCCTTGGAAGAAAAGCTATTACAAACTGAGACTGTATTTAAAACCAGAGGCATTACTTTGCCGACAAAGTTCTGTATAGTAAAAACTATGGTTTTCCCAGTAGTCACGTATGGATGTGAGAGTTGAATCATAAAGAAGGCTTAGCACCAAAGAATTGAGTTTTTTGAACTGTGGTGCTGGAGAAGACTCTTGAGAGTCCCCTGGACTGCAAGGAGATCCAACTAGTCAATCCTAAAGGAAATAAATGACCTGAACTGATTCATTGGAAGGACTGATGCTGAAGCTGAAGCCCCAATATTTGGCCACCTAATGAGAAGAGCTGGCTCACTGGAAAAGACCCTGATGCTGGGAAAGATTGAAGGCAGGAGAAGGGGACAACAGAGGATGAGATGGTTGGATGGTATCACCGACTCAATGGACATGAGTTTGAGCAAGCTCTGAGAGATGATGTAGGACGGGGAAGGCTGATGTCCTGCTGTCCATTGGGGTTACAAAGAGTTGGACGAGACCGAGTGACTGAACAACCTATAAAATTTATAAATATATATGTTTACATAATCTGTAGAATTACCTGTATTTAAAATAAAATTCTGTTTGCAAAAGAAGAAACAGCAGTCTACAATAATAACTAACATTGCCATTCCAAGGGAGATATTATCCATATGATGCTTCTGTTATTCTCTGCTACTGGGAGACTGTTCATAAAGCACACTACCATGATTTCCTAAAAAAAATACAATAATATAAAAGATCTAATACTAATTTTTTGAACATGTAAGAAAAAAATCCAATCTTTTAAATTTTAATAGAAAATACATTCCTCTTGGACATGGCAGATTTAAGCATAACCTGTTCCCTAAGGTGTACTGTGTAGAGAAAACTATTAATTAAGTAGTAGAGTTGCGGTTCATTTTAAATAAACCTTGTGGACATAAATCTGATTCACTCATAAAAGCTAAATTTATCTGTGATTATTTATGTAACAAGAGCAACATTCATCTTAAAATGGATTAAGTCTAGGATTCTTTTATTTCAAGTAAATGAACATCTATTGATTAGAGACCTTCGAAACCTGTACTAGCAGCAATAATTACTATTATTAATAAAATATTCTCTTGAGCACATATTAAATGTTTCAATTTATTAAATATGCTGAGCTCTGCATCTCTCTCTAAGATAATTTTATAAGAAGATTTTACTTTGTATGAGAATATTAATAAGATATATGCAAACAATGTTTACTTGAACTTCACAAAATATGAGGTTCATAGAAGCTCATTTATCTGAATACTTTATCTACCTAAAGTCAGAATTTTAACTGGGTAAACACACCTACATTTTTCATAAATGAAAAAAAATAATCACTATCTGCTATTTTTCACTGCTTGTGAAAACTCAGTCCCCATTTTTATTATTTTAACCTAAGAAGAAACTTATTTTTCTTTCTTTTTAAGAGTACAACTTTCAGCATTGTTTTTATTTTAAAACTCCTTATATTTTCCCCTCAAATTCCAATCTTCTCTGAGCAATCTCATCCTTAGTTAGAATCACCTATCCTACAAGAAAGACTGGTTTATCAATTAATGAAGAGACATGTAGAAAACTTAATGAAAGCTAAAATGTAGGTAGAAGAAGGAGAAGGGAAGGAATATTCTTCAGGAAAGGAAAGAAAGGGTATTTGACATGGGTGCGACCAAGGAGAAGTGAAACTGGAGAAACTGATGACATCACATGCTGTAAGAGAAACATAAAGAAGGTGGAGATTTTCATTTGCATAAGGGGAATCCATTTTAACTCTGAAAGTTAGATTTATTAGCAACGGATGAGGATTTAAATGTTCTATGTGCTCACTTGTTTATGAATCACCAGTCCTTCCTATAAGGTAGATAATTTGGACTAAGTAAGGATAAGATTTTGTGCAGAAGCATGGGGAACAAATGAAGATGAAAAAGGAGAATATCATGAAATAAACTTGCTGTTGAAAAGCGACAGATTATTTTTTACATTTGTAAGGGTGTATATGGGGGTAAGGGTCAATGCTGTGCATTTCTACTAAAGGAAGTGTGCTGTGTGCTGTGCTTACTTTCTTGACTGTGTCCTGTGACCCCATGGACTGGAGCCCACCAATCTCCTCTGTCCATAGGATTCTCCAGGCAAGAATACTGGAGCAGATTATCATGCCCTCCTCCAGGGGATCTTCTCAACATAGGGATTGAAGCCAGGTCTCCCACATTGCAGGCTGATTCTTTACTGTCTGAGTCACCATGGAAGCCCAAGGATACTGGAGTGGGGAGCCTGTCCCTTCTCCAGGGGAACTTCTCTACCCAAAATTGAACTGGGCTCTCATGCATCGCAGGTGGATTCTTTACCAGCTGAGCTACCAGGGAAGCCAAAAGGAAGTATAAAAAGTGAAAGTGAAGTTGCTGAGTCGTGTCTGACTCTTTGCAACCCCATGGACTGTAGCCTACTAGGCTTCTCTATCCATGGGATTTTCCAGGCAGGAATACTGGAGTGGGTTACCATTTCCTTCTCCAGGAGATCTTCCCGATCCAGAGATTGAACCCGGGTCTCCTGCATTGTAGGCAGACACTTTACTGCCTGAGCCACTAGGGAAGTCGAAAGTATATAAGTTTAAATATATGTGTGTGTGTGTGTACACATATATATGTATATATATTTTATATATATAAAAAGAAGTATATATGTTTATAAACATGTGTGTGTGTGTGTGTGTGTGAGAGTATATGGTCAGGTGTGTGAAACAGGCAAGTTAGGCAAAAGATGTCCCTGGCTTTTCCTGTCTCTGAAGAGAGGCATTGTAGCTCCAGGGAAAGTGAATGTAGGAATTTGTTGATACCTTTGACTCTGAAAACTACAATTGTCAATGACAAAACTTTAATCTTCATATTCTATAGGTCCTGAATAATGAGACACTCTGGCTACTTTAGTATCATCTGCCCTAATGCTTTAACCTAGTCTGCAAAACTATTTTAAATGTTTCCTTTCATTATTGTAAATCCTATTGTTAAACATCACTGTAATCTTGCATTTTTTTTTTTTTTTTTTGCTAATCCATGAGTTAACCCAGTGGCTACATCCTCTATAATGTCTCACATGTCTGTAATTTCTTTCCATTCCTTTCCCACAAGTGTTTTCCATAATCTCTTTCATTGTGGTTTCTTTCAAAGTAGTTTGCTTAACTCTCCAAAGACCTGATGAACCTTATTATTTTCAGATACAATTTTCTTCAAACATCACATTTCTCTTTTGGTTAGTTCTTTGATTCAATGCCTATTTGATTCCCATTACCTCAAAACAAAATGCAATCTTACCAGTCTAATTATTCACAGTTTGGTTCAATTGATTTTACTTTCCCTGCCTGCCTTTCCATGAATCTATTCTAAGTGTACTAGTTTCCACTTTCTGTTGACTTCTTTCCTAGAATTGTTATATTTCCAGTCTTATCCATTTAAGCAAATAACACCAACTACTAAAGTGAAACATGGGTCACAGCCTTGTCTAACTCAATGAAACTATGAGCTATGCTGTATAGGGCCACCCAAGATAGTTGGGTCATGGTGGAGAGTTGTGACAAAACGTGGTCCACTGGAGAAGGGAGTGACAGACCACTTTGTATTCTTGCCTTGAGAACTCCATGAACAGTATGAAAAGGCAAAAAGATATGACATTGAAAGAGGAACTCCCCAGGTTGTTAGGTGCCCAATATGCTACTGGAGAAAAGCAGGGAAATAGCTCCAAAAAGAATGAAGAGGCTGAGCCAAAGTGGAAACAACATCCAGTTATGGATGTGTCTGGTAGTGCAAGTAAAGTCCGATGCTGTAAAGAACAATATTGCATAGGAAACTGGAATGTTAGGTCTGTGAATCAAGGTTAATTGGAAGTGGTCAAACAGGAGATGGCAAGTGAACATCCACATTTTATGAATCAGTGAACTAAAATGGACTGGAATGGGCAAATTTAATTCAGATGACCACTATATCTATGATTGTGGGCAAGAATCTCATAGAAGAAATTGAGTAGCCCTCATAGTCAACAAAAGATGGAGAAGAATATACAGTCATCAAAAATAAGACCAGGAGATGACTGTGGCTCAGATCATGATCTACTTATTGCAAAATTCAGAATTAAATTGAGAAAATAGAGAAAACTTCTAAGTCATTCAGGGGTGACCTAAATCAATCCCTTACAATTATACAATGGAAGTGACAAACAGATTCAAGAGATTAGCTCTGATAGACAAAGTGCCTGAAGAACTGTAGACAGAGGTTCATAACATTGTACAAGAGGCGGTGATCAAAACCATCCCCAAGAAAAAGAAATTCAAAAAGGCAAAATGGTTGTCTGAGGAGGCCTTACAAATGGCTGAGAAAAGAAGAGAAGTGAAAGGCAGAGGAGAAAAGGAAAGATATACCCATCTGAATGCAGAGTTCCAAAGAATAGCAAGGAGAGATAGAAAGCCTTCCTAACTAAACAATGCAAAGAAATAGAGAAAAACAATAGAATGGGAAAGACTAGAGATCTCTTCAAGAAAATTAGAGATACCAAGGGGACATTTCATGCGAAGATGGGCACAATAAAGGACAGAAATGGCATGAACCTAACAGAAGCACAGATATTAAGAAGAGGTGGCAAGAATACACAGAAGAACTATACAAATAAGATCTTCATGACCCTGATAACCACGGTGGTGTGATCACTCACCTAGAGCTAGACATCCTAGAATGCAAAGTCAAATGGGCCTTAGGAATCCTCACTACAAACAAAGCTAGTGGAGGTGATGGAATTCCAGCTGAGCTATTTCAAGTCTTAAAAGATGATGCTGTGAAAGTGCTGCAATCAATAAGCCAGCAAATTTGGAAAACTCAGCAGTGGCCACAGGACTAGAAGAGGTCAGTTTTCATTCCCACCCCAAAGAAAGGCAATGCCAAAGAATGTTCAAACTACTGCACAATTGCACTCATTCCACCTGATAGCAAAGTGATTCTCAAAATTCTCCAAGCTAGGCTTCAACAGTACATTTACTGAGAACTTCCAGATGTTCAAGCTGGATTTAGAAAAGTCAGAGGAACCAGATATCAAATTGCAAATATCCATTGGATCATTGTAAAAGGAAGAGAGTTCCAGAAACATATCTACTTCTACTTCATTGACTTTGCTAAAGCCTTTGACTCTGTGGATCACATAAACTGTGGAAAATTCTTAAAGAGAATGGAATATTGGACCACCTTACCTGTCTTCTGAGAAATCTGTATGAAGGTCAAGAATCAACAGCTAAAATTGGACATGGAACAACTATCTGGTTCAAAATAGGGAAAAAAAACTATGTCAAGGCTATATATCGTTACCCGGCTTATTTAACTTATACTCAGAGTACATCACGTGAAATGCCAGGCTGGATGAAACACAAGCTGGAGTCAGGATTGCTGGGAGAAATATTAATAACCTCAGATATGTAGATGAAACCACCCTAACAGCAAAAAGCGAAGAGGAACTAAAGAGCCTCTTGATTGAGATGAAAGAGGAGCATGAAAAAGCTGGCTTAAAACTCAACATTCAAAAAACTAAGATCATGGCATTGAGTTTCATCACTTTAATGCAAATAGATGGGGAAAAAATGGAAACAGTAATAGACTTTATTTTCTTGAGCTACAAAGTCACTGCAGATGGTGATTGCAGCCATGAAATTAAAAGACGTTTGCTCCTTGGAAGAAAAGCTATAACTAACTTATACAGCATATTAAAAAGCAGAGACATTACTTTGCCAACAGAAGTCCGTGTAGTCAAAGCTATGGTTTTTCCAGTAGTCATGTATGGATGTGAGAGTTGGACCATAAAGAAGGCTGAGCACCAAAGAATTGATGCTTTTGAATTGTGGTGTTGGATAAGACTCTAGAGAGTCCCTTGGACTGCCAGGAGATAAAACTAGTAAATCCTGAAGGAAATCAATCTTGAATATACATTGGAAGGACTGATGCTGAAGCTGAAGCTCCAAAACTTTAGCCACTTGATGCAAAAAGTTGACTCATTGGAAAAGACCCTGAGGCTGGGAAAGATAGAAGGCAGGAGGAGAAGGGTATGACAGAGGATGAGGTGGTTGGATGGAATCACTGACTCATTGGAAATGAGTTTTAGCAATCTTTGGGAGATGGTTAAGGATAGGGAGGTTTGGTGCCTCAGTACTGGGATAGCAAAGAGTTGGACATGACTGAATGACCAAGCAACAATAATAGCAACAACTAAAGTGAAAATCAAGTCGTAAGTTATCCATTGTCTTTGAGCCTTCAGATGTGTTACTGGCAGAAATTCTGTATACTTCCATCATGCCTCTGGTTTCACATATTGTCTCATATATAATTTTTGGTAGTATTTGTATATTTATTTTTAAACTATATATTGCATTATCTTAGGAGATGATTTACTTCACTTATACTGATATTTTAGTGGGAAGCAACTGAAATCTAAATAAGCTCAATAAAAATTATGTCCCTTTAATTAAATATTATTGAATATATTTACAAATGCAGAGAAAAATCTGAATACTAGAAAACTTTTTACAAACTGAAAAAAATATTTCACTGAAGAAAGATGATAGTTAAAAATCATAATAAAATGTTAAAAAGAAAACATTAAAAAATCAATATTGAATTTTAGTTGTAAAACTCTAATAGATTCCAAATTATAATTGAATAGATATACAAGAAATTTTTTTAGAGTTAAAATAGGAATTTAAAAATCTTCTATTAAAAAAAAAAATCTTCTATTACATTGGTCAGAATGGCCATCATCAAATGTCTACAGATAATAAATGCTGGAAATGATATAGAGAAAAGAGAACCCTCCTGTTGGAGTGAATGTAAGTTGGTTCAAACACAATGTATAACAGTAAGAATATTCCTTAAAGAACTAAAAATAGAACTACCATATAAGCCAGCATACACACTCTTGGGTATATACATGGAAAAGACAAAAACTCTAATTTTAAAATATGCATGCATCTCAGTGTTCATAGTAGCACTATTTACAATAGCCAAGGCATGAAATCTATCTAAATGATATAATGATCATATTTGGAAAGCTGAATTAGGGACACAGATGTAGAAACAAATGTATGGACACCAAGAGGGGAAAGGGCAGGGGTAGGATGAATTGGGAAATTGGGATTGCCATATATATACTATAGATACTCTGTATAAAATAGTTAACTAATGAGAACCTACTGTATAGCTCAGAGAACTCTACTCAGGGCTCTGTGGTGACTTATATAGGAAGGAAATTCAAAACAGAGAGGATATCTGTTCACATACAGCTGATTCACTTTGCTGTACAGTAGGAACTAACACAACATTGTAATTATACTCCAAATAAATTAACTTAAAAAACAGAAGGAATAAAAAGTTAAATGGAAATATAAAAAACCCAAAGAGTTGTTTAAAGGTCAACAGACATTTTTTAGGGAAAATCTGTCAGGACTTGGCAAATAAGCTAACATATAAAAGATCAAAACATGTGAGAGGAAATTCTCTCTCACATATCTTTTGTTTTATTATTTTATGTATTTCAGTGGCTTATATAAACACATTTTTATGAGAACATTTGCTATGCCATTTTCCTTAGAGATAGTGTTTCAGGCAACTAAAATCAACTTTGATTAATTATTGTTGCTTGTTAACTATACTCCATGTTTGAATGTCATAAGACATGTCTAAAAAATAGAACCAGGAATTTGATATCTGTGAAGTTTTCTCCCCAAGTGAAAATGTAAATTCAGTGTTTACATGATTTGTACTTCTTATCTTTTGTGTATTGGAATAGGAAGAGTTTTTAAATAATGAAAAATAACATTTTTTTTCTAGAATTAAGGAAAATATCAGGCATTATGACATTTTAAATACACATGTTTTCCTCTAACCATTTATTTAACACATATTTACTCATATACTTATGGATGTACTATGTATTCACCTAGTGATGTGATAGAACTGAAGCTGCGTTTTATTTAGGAGCAAAAGTGAATGTAGGTGGCCATATTGGCAAGAATCAACACTGGAAGACTCAAGAAAAAGGGATTCTCTAAAAAGCCATGTTCAAGAGGGCATACCAGGACCAAGAGTTGAATTCAAGTTGAAGGAACTGATATAGAGGATGGTACAGAATGTAAGCCATTCAGGATTCCAATCATGGAGATATTGGGTGAAATAGATGAAAGGAATCTTTAACTGAGGGCCAACAGCTAAGTCCACAAGCAAAATAAAGTAATCCTTAAAAGCAATCTACCACTTGGAAGATACATTTCATCTAAAATACCCATGTCAGTGTGTTAGTCGCTCAGTCATGTCTGACTCTTTGCGACACCACTGACTGTAGCTCACCAGGCTTCTCTATCTATGGGATTCTCCAGGCAAGAATACTGGAGTGGATTGCTACTCCTTTCTCCAGAGAATCTTCCCAACCCAGGGATTGAACCCTGGTCTCCTGCATTGAAGGCCGAGTCTTTACTGTTTGAGCTACAGGGAAGTCATGCATAAAGATAAATATTACCAAGTTATTACCTTTAAGATTTTGATAATCTTGTTGGGAAGAAAGTGAAAGTGAAGTCACCATTGCGTCTGACTCTTTGTGACCCCATGGGCTGTGGCCTACCAGGCTTCTCAGTCCATGGAATTGTCCAGGCAAAAGTACTGGAGTGGGTTGCCATTTCCTTCTCCAGGGGATCTTCCCGACCCAGGGTTCAAACCCGGGTCTCCTGCATTGCAGGCAGATGCTTTACTGTCTGAGCCACTAGTGTTATGCTGTGTGCAAGGCCTGTTGATCTGAGAGCTGGACTCAGATAGTAAGAGGCTCTTTATCCCCTCCTCTGTCCTTGGAATGTATGTTCTGACATCAGTCTCCCAGTGGGAGCTGTTCCAAGTGAATAATCTCTAGAGAGTAAGGTTGTTGAGACCATCTGGACAGTATTCTTGATTGAGTCGTGTTAAAGTTCTACCTAAACACTGAGATTTTTATGGACAGATGTGGAGATCTACTTATCTTACAGCCACCCAAGATAGACCTCATATATAAACTCCCTTGCTTATTAAACCTATCACCTACCAATCTGGAGTGGTCTGTCTCTTTCTCAGATCTCTCTCTGCCCTGCTTGTATGGAGGCCAGTTTGTGAACTAGGAGCACATATAATAGAGTGTGAATGACTCTACATGGGATGAAGTTGGAAGGAAGATTATAGAGAAAAATGTCTCAGCTTATTCTTCAAGGATAAGGAGAAGCTTTCCAGGTAAGATGTTGAACAAACTCTGTGAAAGATACTGAGACATAAGATGTATGCTTTGCTTGAGCAAATCTAAGGGTAAGAGTTGAGTAGATGAGCTTGAATAGGAATGCAGGATGAATTATGGAGCATTTTGTGGACTGGGCTAAAAGATTTAATCCTTTTGAAATTAGAACATTCTCTAAAACCATACACAAAGATAAACTCAAATGGATTAGAGAGCTAAATATAAGGCCGGATACTATAAAACTCTTAGAGGCAGAACACTCTGATGTAAATCATAGCAAGATCTTTTTTGATTTACCTCATAGAGTAATGAAAACAAAAACAAAAATGAATAAATGGGACCTAATTAAAAGCTTTTGCACAGCAAAGGAAAACACAGAACAAAAGACAACTCACAAAATAGGAGAAAATATTTGCAAAGTGACTGACAGGGATGAACCTCCAAAATATATAAACACCTCATGCAATTCAATATAAACAACCCAATCAAAAATGAGCAAAATATCTAAATAGGTATTTCTGCAAAGAAGACATACAGGTAACAAAGAAGCACATGAAAGATGCTCAACATCACTAATCATTAGAGAAATGCAAATCAAAACTGCAACGAGGCATCATCTCACACTGGTCAGAAAAGCCAGTATCAAAAAATCTATTAATAAATGCTGGGGAAGATGTGGAGAAAAGGGAACCCTCCTATGCTATTGATGGAAAAGTAAATTGGTGCAGCCACTATGAAGAACAGTATGGAGGTTCCTTGCATGGGCACTAAGTCACTTCAGTCATGTCCAACTCTTTGCAACCCTATGGACTGTAGCCCACCAAGCTCCTCTGTTCATTCTTCTCCAGGCAAGAGTACTGGAGTGGGTGGCCATGGCCTCCTGCAGGGGATCTTCCCAACCCAAGGGTTAAACCCAGATCTCTTATGTCTCCTGCATTGGCAGGTGGGTTCTTTACAACTAGCACCACCTGGGAAGCCCACTGAGGTCCATTATAAAACATGTATATTATCTAGGGTGAAACAGATCATCAGCCCAGGTTGGATGCATAAGACAAGTGCTCGGACCTGGTGCACTGGGAAGACCCAGAGGGATCGGGTGGAGAGGGAGGTGGGAGGGGGGATTGGGATGGGGAACACATGTAAATCCATGGCTGATTCATGTCAATGTATGACAAAACCCACTGAAATGTTGTGAAGTGATTAGCCTCCAACTAATAAAAATAAATGAGAAAAAAAACTAAAAATAGAACTACCACATGATATGATTCAGCAATCCCACTCTTGGGCATATATCCATAGAAAGCCATGATTCAAAAAGATACATGTACTCCATTGTTCATTTCAGCACTGTTTACAATAGCCAGGACATGGAAGCAACCTAAATGTCCACCAACATAAGAATGTTTAAAGAAGATGTGGTACATGTATATAATGGAATACTACTCAACCATAAAAAAAAGTGAAGTTGGGTCATTTGTAGTGATGTAGATGGACCTAAAGACTGTCTTACACAGTGAAGTAAGCCAGATACAGACAAATATATCACTTACATATAGCTTCCCTGGTGGCTCAGTGGTAAACAATCCTGCCAATGCAGGAGACCTGGGTTTGATCCCTGGGTTGGGAAGATCCTCTGGAGAAGGAAATGACAACCCACTTCAGTATTCTTGCCTGGGAAATCCCATGGACAGAGAAGCCTACAGTCCATAGAGTCACAAGAGTTGGACATGGCTCAACAACAACAACATATTTTATATGTGGAATCTAAAAAAAAAAAAAAAAAGGCACAAATGAACCTATTTACAAACAGAAATAGAGTAACAGATATAAAAAGCAAACATAGTTACCAAGGTGGGGAGAAAGTGGTGAGGGATAAATTGTGAGATTGGGATCGACATATAGACGCTACTATATATAAAATAGGTTAACTAAAAAGAATCTATTGTATAGCACAGGGACCTCTACTCAGTGCTGTATAAAGACCCGTATGCATTTTAAAAAGAGTAGATGTGTGTATAGGTATAACTGACTCATTTTGCTGTTCAGTAGAAACTAAAAAACATGAAAATTAACTTAAAAAATGAAATTATTTTTGTAGGGTTTCCTTGTTTTTCAGAAATAATTCTCTAAGAAAAAAGGTGGAAGTTTAACAAGGCAGTGAGATCATTTAGGGGACCACTGGACAGTTGACACTTGGACAACATGTGTTTAAACTACATGGGTCCACTTCTATGCTGATTTTTTTCAATAAATACATTTAGTGCTACATAATCCAAGGTTGATTGAATCCT
This sequence comes from Cervus canadensis, assembly GCF_019320065.1. Classification (NCBI taxonomy): domain Eukaryota; kingdom Metazoa; phylum Chordata; class Mammalia; order Artiodactyla; family Cervidae; genus Cervus; species Cervus canadensis. Next base: position 44,958,578 of record NC_057393.1, read on the forward strand.
TGAGTGTGGAACTGTGAACAGTCAACTATTGGACTTGAGTATCTGTGGATTTTAGTATATGTGGGGGTTCCTTGAACCAATTTCCTTGTGGGTACTGAGAGACTACTGTAGTTGTCATATTAATAGAAAATGAGAATATTGACTAGTAAAATATCAAGATGTATAGAGAAAGGAACTAATGAGTAGACTCAATAGAATTAATATTCAGAATGGGTATAAATATATGAGAGTTAGTAAAGAAAGGAAATGTAGGCAGCTTATCAAAATTTGCCTTGACCAATTAGATAGAAGGTGGATAGATAAGGGCATTTGGGGAACATTGATTATTTAATTTTATAGATTAGATTGAAAATCATAGGATAAACAATTTCCAATAGTAAAAAATAAGCATAAATAATTTTACATTAAAAATGTCTAATCCAAGTAACTCAAACTGTTCAGTGGATTGTCTATTAATATTGATTGTAATCATTAATTTTCACTGTATTTCTTCAATGTTTGTCATATTCTATAATTTACATCAACTTCAGTTTTCATTCCAACCCCAAAGAAAGGCAATGCCAAAGAATGCTCAAAATACAACATAATTGCACTCATTTCACACACTAGTAAAGTAATGCTCAAAATTCTCCAAGCCAGGCTTCAGCAACACGTGAACCATGAACTTCCAGATGTTCAAGCTGGTTTTAGAAAAGGTAGAGGAACCAGAGATCAAATTGCCAACATCCACTGGATCATCAGAAAAGCAAGAGAGTTCCAGAAAAACATCTATTTCTGCTTATTGACTATGCCAAAGCCTTTGACTGTGTAGATCACAATAAACTGTGGAAAATTCTTAAAGAGATGGGAATATCAGACCTGCCTCTTGAGAAACCTGTATGCAGGTCAGGAAGCAACAGTTAGAACTGGACATGGAACAACAGACTGGTTCCAAATAGGAAAAGGAGTATGTAAAGGCTATATATTGTCACCCTGCTTATTTAACTTCTATGCAGAATACATCATGAGAAAAGCTGGGCTGGAGGAAGCACAAGCTGGAATCAAGATTACCAGGAGAATTATCAATAACCTCAGAAATGCAGATGACACCACCCGTATGACAGAAAGTGAAGAAGAACTAAAGAGCCTCTTGATGAAAGTAAAAGAGGAGAGTGAGAAAGTTGGCTTAAAGCTCAACATTCAGAAAACTAAGATGATGGCATCTGATCCCATCATGGCAAATAGATGGGGAAACAGTGGAAACAGTGTCAGACTTTATTTTTGGGGGGCTCCAAAATCACTGCAGATTTTGGTGATTGCAGCCATGGAATTAAAAGACACTTACTCCTTGGAAGGAAAGTTTTGACCAACCTAGATAGCATATTAAAAAGCAGAGACATTACTTTGCCAACAAAGGTCCGTCTAGTCAAGGCTATGGTATTTCCAGTAGTCATGTATGGATGTGAGAGTTGGACTATAAAGAAAGCTGAGTGCTGAAGAATTGATGCTTTTGAACTGTGGTGTTGAGAAGACTCTTGAGAGTCCTTTGGACTGCATGGAGTTCCAACCAGTCCATCCTAAAGGAGATCAGTCCTGGGTGTTCATTGAAAGGTCTGATGTTGAAGCTGAAACCCCAATACTTTGGCCACCTCATGTGAAGAGATGACTCTCTTGAAAAGACCCTGATCCTGGGAAAGCTTGAGGGCAGGAGGAGAAGGGGAAGACAGAGGATGAGGTGGTTGGATGGCATCACTGACTCAATGGACATGAGTTTGGGTAGGCTTCAGGAGTTGCTGATGGACAGGAAGGCCTGGTGTGCTTCAGTTCAAGGGGTCACAAAGTCGGACACGACTGAGCGACTGAACTGAACTGAACTTTAGGACTTGGCTGTTCATATGGCTCAATGGTATAGAATTTACTTACCAATGCAGGAGACACAAGAGATGCAGATTTGATCCCTGAGTAAGGAGGATCCCCTGGAGGAGGAAAACACAGCCCACTCTAGCATTCTTGCCTGGAAAATCCCATGGACAGAGGAGCAGGGCAGGCTGTAGTCTATGGGGTTGCCGAATCAGATATGACTTAGTGACTGAGCAGGCACTCAAGAGAAGGAAACTATAACTAGAGTGGACATGTACTGCCATTTTACCAGTTCTAAGAAAACAAGAAAAAATATAACATTTCAAATTACTTTATCTTTTATATGTGCACTCAATCAAAGAAAATCTATATAGTCAGTCAATAGTTATTCATACAACATTCAGTATAACTAAATTTTAACATCCTTAAATAATTAGAAAAGGTGCACTCACGATATTATTGTGGGAATTCAAGTTAAAATAGCCATGAAATTATGTCCATTTTTGCTAATGGCTGTCATACAATTATTACTGGGTTGACCCATCTATCACAGCATTATGTATGAGCTATGAACAATAGGGAATGAATACTGCTGAACTCAATAATTGAGCACCAGCACACCAACCTTTCAAAGCCAGGCTTTAAACCTGTATGTTTATAATTGATAAAGAGGAAATACTAAGTGGAAGTTCCTTTTGAAGATTCACATGTATTTTCTTCTTGCACACCTATAAATTCATGACATGAATTCTTCCATTATTCATTTCTTCAATTATTAATTTATCATCTACCTTAAAGAAGCAGGTTAAAAGTAAAAACAAAATTTTACTATGTATTCATTGAGACTATATCTAGTTGGGTATGCAATACAGTCTTAGATAATAGTGTATAAGTTATTATAATTAAATTTTGTTTAACATCAGTCTTAATGTTGACTCACCTACATCTTTAGTTAGAAACAAACAGGGCCACACTTTGTACTTTTAAAACTAAGCTTCTATTCTCTAAAACACTAAAATGCATGAGTTGACTCTCATTAGTTAAAATGCGAACTACATTAAAAATCCATTTTCTTAATCAGGATGCAGCTGAATTATTTTAGATTCTAAACCATTAAAAGTATCATGAACAATTTTCTGTGAAAGCATTTACTGTTGGTATAGTTTATTCACAGTTATACATTGGGCTCCATTAGCCACCCATTCTGATATTCACTGTCATAAACACAAGAAAATTTAGAAATGATCATTCCTTTATACACTAATTGTACAAAGTAGCATCTTGTGAAATTAAGTAATTTAAAAAATAATTTGCTAGGATCTATTACAGTGATTGCAAAGCCAAAAAGGTGAGTTCATGTTTAGGGCATTTTAAAATCTTTGTAAAAGCTTAATTAAAATTAAAATATTTAGAATATACAGAGCCATAAAGCAATAAAGCTTTTTTTCCTTTGCTGGAAATATGTTAATTTTATAATACTGTTTCTCTGAAGAGATATTTGTATAGGTGTTTGGCCACATAAAACAGGGAAGATTAATTATAATTCTCTAAATGTAATTTGGCATAAGCAAACTTGCAGTTTACTGTGGAGGAACAGAAGAGAAGAGAAATATGGTGAAAAGATTTAGCAAAATCATCTAGAGTTTACTTGATATTTTAAAATTAGAAGTATTAAAAATATTACAGAACACAAACTGCTGGAGATCTTGAGTTTGTTGTTCAAAGACACCTTACAGACATTAAGCTGTCAAAGGAAAAAAAAACCTGGCTAGGTTAAAAAGCACCAGACACAGTTTATTCAGAGTACTGCAATATGGGAGAAAGACTTCAGAAACTGGACTCAACTCTGCTGAAACAAAAGGCAGGAGGCTTTTCCAATGCTGATGTATGCTAAAAGAAAAATGCCAAAGGACTTGAAAGATGTTGCCAATGTGTCTAGGCCGCTCATTTGTTAACTGGCACTTATCAAAGTCAGGTTCCTATCTTCCAGCAGAGCCTAGGAGACAGGGACCCTATATTTCTTTCTTTCTTTATTGGTAAGTTTTACAGTGCTGAGTTGGTCTATGCCGTACATCAATGCAAATCAGTGGATATATATCCCCCTCCTTCTGAGCCTCCTTCCCCTTCCCCCCATTCTACCCCTCTGGGTCATCACACAGTGCCAGGCTGTACACTTATACAGTTTCTGCTAGCTTATTTATTTATTTTTTTGGCCCTATATTCTTGATGATTAAATTTCAAAGGACCACGAAGAATGATATTCCTAGGTTGCATAAAATGTATCTCAAAGGGATAGAGAAGTATTTACCATTGCATGTTTTCTGAAGGAAATGTTCTAAGAGATAGGTCAGGCACCTTTACTCAGGTTTTGGCTGGAACAAAGAGTAAATCTGTCAGCAGTGTTGAGCCTTCTAGACAGATATTTAAGGGGCTTCCCCAAAACTAGATTGAAAGAGAGTAGTCACAGGTTTATTAATCACTTATCTGAAATTTCCAAATCTAAAAATATGCCACAGACTCTAAAATCAGACCTGGATCCTGCCTCAAAAGGATTTGTTAAGTTCCGAGGAAAGAACATTAATATAGTTTTGTGGGGGAGATGTGTAAACATTATAGGTTAACTAGGATAGGAAGTAGATAGCCTATACTCTTTCTCATGGTAATATTGAAAAGGAAGCAGGGAAGGATAAGTATATTCTCACTTGTAGAGAAAAAAAATAAAATAAAATCCCATGAGAATCTCTGGTTAATGGACTGAAGTCTGAATTTTCACTCCAATTTGTACTTGGTGTAACACCATGATGGAGTATAAAGATCAAAGAAGATCCCAGTAAATGGGAAAATTTCCTGTGGAAGTAGTTAGGTAATTCTTAAGGAAAAAAAAAAAAAAAACACAGAGTAACCTGAGCATACATAATTCTGAAGATCAGTGCGAGCCAAGTTAGGAGTGAAAGGGAATCAGGTATTTTCTCCTACATGCTTTAGATTTTCGGTATGCTCTTTTGTGAGAAATGAAAGATACTGCAGCACCCTAGATAGAACCCACACTCATTTCCTTCTGAAATTCTGGTGCTTTGCTCTAATCATTCACTAACATTTCCATGATCCTGAAGTTTGATAAGGTTTTGTTTTACTAAACAGGAAACAGTGATGTCAAAGAACGAAGCTGGTAATTTAACACATTATTTCTCTAGATCAGGCAGTAAAGGAAAATAATGTATGGGTGAGGAATGTCTGAATCCAAGGACTAGACTGTAGAAAACACAGAGTGACTTACAGTCGAGAACATCTTGACCATGGAGAAAAGTGTTTATGAGAGAATAGATGCAAAAGGCAAAATTACGAAGTAGTATAAACTCATTCCCCACACAATACTCACACACTGAGGGAAATGGGAATCTCTGATCTCCAAGATTTTAGAAAGTAAAAATTACATATAAATCAATGATGGCTTTAACCCAATGCTAATGAACATATTCACTGTGAAGAGACCTCTCAGCAATAAAGAAAACCTGAATTTAAGTCATAAAAAGTGCTTAGGCACACAGAGAGAGCTTATGAAAATTTAAAAGCAAACAACCAGAGTATAGATGGGCCCATGCATTCTCTGATACTACAAGACACTCACACACCATCCATGCATCTGTATCCCACTCTGAGAGCCATTCCTCAGAATCACAGATCCCTTCCACACTTTGACTATCCTGGTGTCCACAGCCAAATTACTAAGATTAATTCATAAGGGCTCCTCACTCTCAGATACTTGTGTCAGGAGCAACTTCTGTTATCAAGCATGAAAGCAATACTGCATTTCAAAAGACTGGGATGTTTTATGAAGGAAACTATGAGAACTGGATACTGTTTTCTCTACTTTGAAATGTAATTACATATCTGTCAAATAGCAAATTAAAAAATAATAATAATAATTAAAATCTCAAAATATCCCTTCACAGATGTCAATAGCAATTCTACTTTGTTGTACCTATGGAAAATAAAGAATATTTTTCTAATTTTCTTTCTTGAAGTCTATATAAGTTCCTGCACCTATTGGACTTTATCTAAAAATATATAACTTCATTTAGAAAATGGAGAATTATTTATCTGTTAATATAAGAGATGGCTGTTTTCTTAGTGTACAAGTAAGGACTCTATAAAGTTTCTTAAAAGAAGATGAGAATGGAAATCATTAAAGAGGCTAAGAAGAAAGTTTATATATTTGGTTTTAACTTTGGTAATTAAGAGAGTTAATTTGAAAGATGCTTTTGTATCTATGACACCTTCCAATTTCTTCAGCTGTGGATATACTAACCAAAAATTTGAACTTCAGTGAAATAGAAAAGACACATGATTAGACTTTACAATCATAAAACTATAGTTCATTCTTCTCTATACTCCTAAAATGCCATGTAATACCTTGCATCACTACTTTAGATAGCAAGCGCAAGATAGAGAATTGAGGAGCCCTATACCAAGGTCACAGGTGTGGAGCCCTGTACAAAGGTCACAAAATAAAAATCTTGGAAACTGCCAAGCCCCATAGCAACTGTCTCCATGAACCTCTGCATCTAAACTGGCCAGTTCCCTGATCCCATATTAGGTAAAATACCCACCCTATTATCCACCCTATAGCATCATAACTGATCACCTAATGCCACCATTCCAGTAGGAATTTTCTCTGTCTTGAGACTATAAAAATTGGCTGCTAGCCTGCAAAGGATTCAGCTCTCCCTTGAGCTGGCTTGCTGTTCTAATAGCATCTCCCACTCTAATAAATTTCATTCTCCTTTCATTCTGCCTCATGTCTGGAAATTCTTTTCCAACCTATGTATGGACCTTGACAAGGTGTTTTTCTTTTCTTTTTTTTTTTTTTAAGCGGATTCGTCAGTGTATATTCCTCTTTAAGCAGACAGAGATTTCCAGCCATGAATGCATTGTCAAACTCATAGGTAGATGTAATCATTCACCAGAATATTATGGACTTCCCTGGTGGCTCAGATGGTAAAGTGTCTGCCTACAATGTGGGCATCCTGGGTTCAATCCCTGGGTTGGGAAGATCCTCTGGAGAAGGAAATGGCAACCCAGTCGAGTACTGTTGCCTGGGAAATCCCATGGATGGAGGAGCATGGTAGCTTACAGTCCATGATGTCACAAAGAGTCGGACACAACTGAGCAACTTCACTTTCACTTTCCTTATAAAATCTATCAATCACAAAAGTGTGCCTAAACAATAAACTGCATAGCTTTTCCTGTTACTAAAACATATAAAAATGATCTTACAAAGATGTAAATCACTCCAGGACTTGTTTCCCTGATTCATAGGGAAGGGAAAGCTAGAATAAAAACAATTATTTAATAAATTCATATAAAACAGACTTATTTAGCTGACCTATCCTTTAACAATTCAAATAACAAGAAACATTTTCAGGCCAAAAAAAAAAAAAAAATGGAACTATACATTACCATATACTAGGAAATTTTCTAATCTTCTACTCACCAAAATTTACCCATTCTATGTGGTATTCTGTCAGACCTCTGTTACATAAGTGGAATTCATATAAATATAAGTACTATTATTTGAAATCACCTATTTCATTTAATAAAAGTTTTATTGATTAGGATAGGAAAAATGTATGCTGTAGTAACAAAAAATAAAAGAGGCTTAAGACAACAAAATGTATATACTTTTGGTCATTCTCCATGTCCAAATATTTTTCTTTTTTGAATCATAGCTGCTCAGGAAAGCAGGTTAATGGTGGTGAGTAACACACATGACAGAGACAAGAAAATGTAGTAATTATACACTGACTTTTAAAGTTTTCATTCAGAGGTGGCCTGCATACCTTCACTTTAAATCACACATAATATAGTTGTGCATAACTTAGAAAGCAAAACTTCACAGAAGTGCAATCTTGTATTGTACCCCTAAGAATCAGAAATATTTGGTAACAGATCTAATGATTAACTTCCCTGAGAAAAAGATTTTGAGAGAGTCATTACCAACATTTGTGAAACAAAGAAACTGATGCTCAAAGAGATAAAGTTAATTGACCTAAATTTGTTAGGTAGTTAGAACAGGAAAAAGGAGTCCAGAATGGCCAAAAGACAAAGAAGGGAAAAGCCCATGAAAACAGAACAAAGGAAGGTCTGAGTGAGAACCTCAGGTAAAGCAAACAGCCCTCCTATGGGCAGGCTCAGGAGGAGGAGGAAAAACATAGAAAAAGAGGAGCCAAAACTGGGAAGGGGGCTTCTCTTCTCTTCACCTCTTTTGAGGGCATCTGTTCTCTTGGTCTTCTCACACCTCGAGGATGTATTTTCCTTTGGTTGCCAATAAAACTGAGCTATAACACTGGTCCATCTGTCGCTTCAAATTTTTGCTGTGCTTAGACAGAACTGAAGAAATTACAAACTTCCCCAACATATACATTAATCCAATAATTCTAAGAATCAAATACTGATCTAATTCCAAAGACTTTTTTTCCCCTTTGTTAACATTTTAAATATTTTAAAGATACTTTGTTAAACTAGCTTATTCTCCTCTATCATCATTAGCACATGAACAATGCTTTTCTTAAAAGGTATTTATATCTTGCAAATAAACATTACCAATTTGCCTAATCCAAGAACTGCAATGTTACCGATTAAGCTGCATCTGTACATGCCTCTCTAGTCTTTCATCCCCTTGCCTCTCCACCCCCAGAGGTGAACGCTCTCTCAAATGCCAGACAAGGGTCATCCTTGTAAGCAGATCTTTCCAAGGACAGCAGTCTCAGGTCTCTTTTCTGTACGCTGTATAACTAAATCGCATTTAATTTGGTATATCACATTTTCCCTCTGCATCTGAAATTTATGTTATGACTAATGTTGGCAAATCATGAAGTTATCTTAAACACATATGTTAAGTAGTTAGAACAGGAAAAAGGAGTCCAAAATGGTGGTGGCTAAAATATAAAGATATAGAAAAGACCATGAAAACGGAACAAAAGAAAATCCACAGTGAAAACTTCAGGTGAACACACACACCCCCTTCTTGGCTAGCCCAATTTGCATAGGGCAGGCTCAGTAGGGAGGAGACAAATGTAGAAAAGGAGGGAGCCAAGAAAGATTGGGGCCTCTCCTTTGGGGTCAGCCTGCCTTCATGCCTCGAGGGTGTACTATCCTTTGTTTGCGGAATAAAACTCTGAGCTGTAACTGAGCTGTAATGCTGGTTTCAAGAAGTCACATGTTAAAAAATAAATAAATAAATAAGCAGGATGCTTAAAGACTTTTGCACGCTGAAATGTTTTGAAATGTACAAAACAGAAAGAAAAGGAAAATGAGCAGATCTAACAGATGAACCTAGGTAAGGTTGTCAGGTTACAGCCCAGCATTGCTGTTATTCAGCTTTTTAGAATTAATAACTGAAATGATTAAAAAAAATACAAAGAAGCCCAAATCTGTCTGACATAATATTTTTAAAGCCCTCAGTTGTATAACTTGTTAATAAGGAACTTAAGACACCAAACATTATAATAAGTCCCATTGTTTTCTAATACTAGAAAACAGGGCCAAGTTTTTGGTTGCTTCATCCAAAATCATGTAAAAATCTCCATGGCTATATTGAGACAAACTGAGAGTAAAATATGAGACAAGATGACTTCATTAAGCTTTGACTCTCCCAAGTGTTTAAAAGCCATCCAAAACTTAATTTCATAGCATACGCTATTTCCTTTGTTTGTGCTATTTTTAATTCCCTCTGAATATGTGGCATAAAGTAACACAAATATGTTACAGTTCTTTAAGACAGAAGTCTCATTGGCCTAAAATTAAGGCATCGACAAGGTTGTGTTCTTTTCCTAAGGTCTGATGGATAATCAATTTATCCATCAATCAATCTTATCTTTAACTTTTAGAAACTGCTTGGTTTCCTTGGCTCACTGTCTTTCCTCCACCTTTAAAAAGTTAGTTGCAGCCAAATGAGTCCTTCTCATTGCACATCACTCCTACTTCTTCCATAATCACATTTCCTTCTGATTCTAAATTAATCTGCTTTAGGATTCCATTCTTAAGGACCTTATATAATCTGGATAATCCAGGATAGTCTGTTTATCTTAAAGTCAGCTGATGAGCTAACTATTTTATTTGAAATATTAATTTTCATGTCCTTTGTCATGTAATATATTCATTGATTCTGAGAATTGAGATGTGGGAATCTTTTGAGAGCTATTCTTCTGTTTATCCCAAGGGGTATACTAAATTATCTGGTATGTGTTATGAGCTCAATAAACATGGTAATGAAACAATCAAGATTCAGGACATATTTAACTGGTTTTATTCAGCATCACGGACAGTGCAGGGAATATTAAATTTATTGAATATTTAGAGCAGATGAAGACCCTGTATGTGGACAATGCCCAGTTTTACTTGATAATTAGTTTAGCACAAGAGTATCTTTTTAAAGAATTCCTTACAAGTTTTTCTTTTTATGTAACATATAGGGAAACTATTTCCAAATAGTAGGGGTGAGCTTCTCTTCAGCGTGGTAGAATAGCTGAAACATATGTCCTCTCAAATGTTAGTCCTGCCATTCCTGAGATACCCTTTTGACAAAATAATCTCATATAATGGTCTCACTTATTGATCCTCTGCTCTCAAACACTTGAAGGTATCATTGCATTCCTACCGCTGTCAGGAAATACAATGTATCATTGATACCCATGCCAAATTTCTATCTTTCAGTGCTCCCACATTTGAAAACTCAAGGAACAGAATAGGGCTTCATTCACTAAAGTGCTTAAAATGCTGAAATCATTCTACATTCTTTATAAAAATAAGGAAACTATCCCATTTCTTTTATTCTGTGGCACATATTGTTATTTACATAACAAAAAATAGCTACTTAGACTCTTTGTTGGTTCAGGGTCTTTCATAAAAAAGTTATTATTAAAAAAATGTTATTATTATTATTATGATTATTTGTAGGGAGTTTCTTCTGACCTTTCTATTGTAAACAAGTTTTTGTTAGATTGGGCAATGGTTCCAATTTTGGGGAGAAACCCTATGCATTAAATCTTTACATTTTTATTGTAATCTAATGAATGCACTAAGAAAAGGAAGAAGTGATTTACCAAATAGTTTACAGATTTATAATCAAGATTATTCTTACAAAATTCAAGTTTAGATTATGGGGGAAGAAAGCTCCCTCAGCAGTCTCCCCATAGGGTTAAGGTATGTGGAGTATATTTGGTTACACTCACCTAAGTCATTTAATATGTAAAATCCTAAAATAATGTTCTTAGGCAAAATTTTATCTGGACAGGAATAATGAAGGAAAAGAAAAAACTGAGATAGCTAATGGGATTAGGATAGTGCCTAGCTTCTATTGTTTATACTCACACCTACCTTGGAATAAAAAGCATACTGCCCTTTTATTTCCTATGTTCCTTGAGAAGGTCAAAAACTCTTAAGTGAGTATTACTCTTAATCTTCCAAAACAAATAACTGTGTTTGATATTTTCATGTTGAATTACAAGTGGGTAATAGGAAATATGATCATTTTCTTTAAATTTCTTTTCAAAAGTTTATGTATATATGTTTATGAATAAATTAGAAATTCATTTTGCTGTATAATGTAGCCACCAAAAACCATAACATTACTTTCAATTTCTGTAGTTTATAAAATGATGTTTAGAGACTCACACAAACATGACCTCTTCTAGTCCATGAGGAAGAATACATATTCCTTGGCCTTAGATTTGTAAAATCTTATTTGAGCAAAAGGTTAAGAGTTAAAAGGTATTTCATGAAGTAGAGTCTGTATTCATTCACTTATAATATTGAAAGGGAAAAAGAGGTCTGAAAACTAAATTTTTTAGAGAAATATTCTGCAATCTAGAATGCTAGACTGACATTCTTTTATTTCTCGATCATTTTGGCTTCAAATTATTATTTGAACAAGTTAATTAAATATAAAATATTAATGTCTTTTTTCTTAAAGGAAAATTATAAATAATTAGTATTCATTGTAGGACTTTCCAATATATAACTTAACTCTCACCAATTTTATATGTGACATGCCTGAAAAGAAATGAATTGGACTATAAAGAAAGCTGAGTGCTGAAGAATTGATGCTTTTGAACTGTGGTTTTGGAGAAGACTCTTGAGCGTCCCTTGGACTGCAAGGAGATCCAGCCAGTCCATCCTAAAGGAGATCAGTCCTGGGTGTTCATTGGAAGGACTGATGCTGAAGCTGAAACTCCAATACTTTGGCCACCTCATGTGAAGAGCTGACTCTTTTGAAAAGACCCTGATGCTGGGAAAGATTGAAGGCAGGAGGAGAAGGGGACAACAGAGGATGAGATGGTTGGATGGCATCACCGACTCAAGGAGCATGAGTTTGAGTAAACTCCGGGAGTTGGTGATGGAGAGGGAGGCCTGGATGCAATTCATGGGGTCGCAAAGAGTCAGACACAACTGAGCAACTGAACTGAACTGAAAAAGAAATGAGACTCACTGAATACATACATTAAGCAACATATCCAGAGAATTATCATATTTTTACCTTACTATTATTATTACTATTCTTAGAAAATCGGGGCAAAATACTGATTCCTTAATATTATTGTTGCAAAAATTTCACATCATCCTGAACAAACTACTTACTATTTCATACTCAATCTGTCTACATCTAAATTCATGATCTCCCCTAAAATTGTGGTCTTTTCTATCTCAGCTAAGGTCTTACTAAGGTCTTACTCTGTAACCATTTATCTCCATCTTTGCCTACTTTTACTGCACTCCCTGCTGATTTCCAAATAAATCGCGCATTATACATATATGTATGTGTACATATGGGTTATCTAGGTGGCACTAGTGGCAAAAAACCCGCCTGCCAATGCAAAAGAGACAAAAGACATGAGTTCAATCCCTGGGTTGGGAAGATCCCCCAGAGTAGGAAACATGTATATGTACATAAAATTTCCTTAAAAAAAATCTTTCCACTGGTCTCTAGATCCAATTTCATTTTCTAACCAACCCTCACTTAAACTACCATCACCTCTTGCTTGTACTGTGTCTTAGGTATTTATCTTATCTAAATGTTATCTTTCTCCATCAGTCCTTACACAAATCTATTCTCCTCACTGTAGATAGTATCTGTTTTAGAAAAAACAGGATCATATCATCACAACTTTCTCCTTCTCTTGTCTCTACTTTTAGAACTCTAATGGATTCACTTACAATTATGAGTAAAATTATTATCCATGCCAGTAAGCCTTGTTCCCTACACACCTCCTCAGTTTCATTAGCATTTGATTTATACTGGCCTTCATGCAGACTCTTGATCATGCTTGATATGTACTTATGGAAACTTCATCTGCTCCCTCCATTTGGAATAATCCCCTTGCCTCAACATTGTTCATAGTCCCTGGCATAGAGACCCTATAAAAGTGTATTGAGTAAATAAATGGATGGATGAATAATGACTAAAGCAATTAGTACTTCAGACATATTCCATATGCATTACAGATATCCATTATAGAATTATAGAAAAATTAATTCATTAGCAGAGGTACAGTGATTTATAGAAAAATCAGTGTCTCTGACTGATTAAAGCAATTACAATTAAATTATAAACCAGAATAACCATGATGGGTCAGTTTAGAGGTGGCAGTTCATTTTACATTGCTCTTATTGCCTTACATTTTACAGCAAAATCCAAAGAAAATAAATGTACCTAATGCATTTTATGTAAAAATATTAATCTTTACTGGTGCTTCTCCCATGGATCAACAGGTAAAGAATCTGCCTGTAATATAGGAGACACAAGAGACACGGGTTTGATCCCTGGGTCAGGAAGATTGCCTGGAGAAAGAAAAGGCAACCCACTCAGCATTCTTGCTCAAAAAAATCCTGTGGACAGAGGAGCCTGGTGGACGCCAGTCCAAAGGGTTACAAAAAGTTGGACAGGACTGAGAGACTGAGCACACATTAATCTTTACTAAAGTGATTTTGACCCAAGTTTGTTTGTTTGTTTGTTTTAATAAGTGTCTGTTGTAACTTTCCACTGTGGAGAATGAGAATGAGGTGATAAAATTTGATAAACCTATTCTGACATACATTTTTTCATTTATGTTAGAAGCATCTCTTCAAATAACTCTTTATATTAAACCTGTTCAAAGTGATTTTGAATCTCAAATCTGAAAGAAGGTTCACAAAATGCTTAAGAAATACATTTTAGAAGTCCCAGTGAGGATATTTTATTTTTTTCTAGTGCAATTTTGCAATAGAATTCAATTGATTAATATACTTAGTATAGTTCAATTGATTAGTACAATATATTCAAGTACATATGCTGCAAAACTTAGCATGCATAAGTGTTATGAGAAAAGAGTCTATTTTGAGATTCTCTGAGGTTACAATATCATTTTGCCTTTGTACATACATTTGAAATCTACTTGCTCCTATATACATCTTTAAAGAAAGTATGTCACATTTTTTAAAATACGTACTTGTGTTCTTTGCTAGAGCAATATATAAATTTGCAATTTGGTATATATCCAAACAAGACATTCCATTTGAAATATGGGTATAATAATCACAAAACCATATAATTCTGAAGCAGATTCAGTTATTTTCAAAATGTATTATTTTTTATATTCTGTCATTGATTTAAAAATATCTATCATTTGTTTACTCTAGAAAACACATCAGCAATCTTAAATTGCAGCATTTCATATTACAATGTATTTGTTTAAGGTCAAGAAAGAGAACTACTAGTTGACATATCTCTGGGGGAATGTGATTGAATCTCATCTGTTTTCAAAGGGCTTTCTCATAAGTTTCTAGTTATTCGTATTAGCAATTCCATTATTGACCAGTTGTTACTACAGTTAATCTTCTCCAGTAATGAGAAAGAGTTAGTAGAAAATCTAGAATTACACAGTTCCTTTGTAAGGATATTGGCATAATCTAACTTCTAACTTTATCATGGGCATTGCATTGCAATTTTTTCCCTAATAAATAGAAGCTGATTTTCTTACTGTTTTTAGAATGTATTGGGTTGCTCAAAAAGTTCATTCAGATTTCTTTAAGATGTTACAAAAACCCAAACGTACTTTTTGGCCAACCCAATAAATTAGCCTCTGTGTAATTTTGGTTCATGCTATGGAATGAAGCAGTTAGTTTTATGTATCAAATGAAGACTCCTGAAAGTCCTTTGGGCAGCAAGGAGATCAAACAAATCAATATGAAAGGAAATCAATCCTGAATAGTCACTGGAAAGACTGATGCTGAAACTCCAGTATTTTGGTCATCTGATTCAAATAGATGACTTATTGGAAAAGTCCATGATGCTGGGAAAGATCGAGGACAGAAGGAGAAGAGGGTGTCAGATGATGAGATGTATGGACAGCGTCACTGATGCAATGAACATGAACTCGGGTAAAATGGGAGATGCTGAAGGACAGGGAAGCCTGGCATGCTGCAGTTCATGGGGTTGCAAAGAGCCGGACACAACTGAGTGACTGAACAACAAAAAACTAAAACACATTACAAATGCTTTCAAATGTCACTTTTGGAGACCTGCTTTCAAAAAACACATCTAAATGGGCTAGAGAAAAGGACTATTGGGTTTAATGGATCCAGGGAGTTCTCAGTGATAAACATACATTGCCTACACTGGCTTGGGTCCAGTGTCAGTAATTCATTGGATAATATTCCTTCTAGTTTTCTTTTCCTGGGAATATATTTCACTTTGTATTGTCAAATGAACGCCCATGAAATTAATATTTAATAAATTATATTTGACAAAGATCTTAGTTTGAATTTAAATCTTGGAAATTTAGAGCATACATTGAATTTTTTCCCAAGTTCAGTATCACTGAGAAGGAAATTGGATGGCATCTCCTTTAAAGTGTTCCTCATCTGATAATAAACAGAAGCTTTAGAGGTTTTAAAATATATGTGTGCATTCTGGTAATTTTTATATCATGAGAATGAAAATACATGCTGGGAATTTTTTTTTCCTTTGGTCTCAAATACTATCCAATTCTTTCTATAACCAGAGAGGCTAAAAGTCCAGTTTAAGATTATTTTATAAAAGTAGACCTAGCAGTTAGAAATATGAAGTACCTGTAGCCAAGGAAATGCTTACTGTGCCTTCTAGAACTTAAATTAGCTAAAGTGAGGCAGAAAGATAACAAAAGTTGAGACAGAGAGAAAACTGTCTCAAAGAAACAGGAGGGAGGTACAATTAGAATGAGTTGAGTGAAACATATTTAAAAAATGAGAAGAATAAACTAATTGAGAAATAGATATGAGTGAAGAAAGATAAACAAGAAGGATCTAAAAGAAGCCTCTTTTTTAAAAAAATGAAACTAATAAAAATTGAGAAAAATTTGAAGGAGGTAAATAAAACATAGAAAAAAAAATGGAAAAGGTGGGGCTTCCCCAGTTGCTCAATGGTAAAGAATCCACCTACCAATTCAGAGTCATGCATTAGGATCCCTGACCCTGAAGATCCCAAATGCTGTGAAGCAATTAAGCCCGTGTACCACATCTACTGAGCCTGCTCTAGATCCCAGGAGCCACAACTACTGAGCCCTTGAGCTGCAGTTACTGAAACCTCACTCCCCAGAGCCCTTCTCTACAACAGGAGAGGCCACTTCAATGAGAATCCTCTGCACTGCAATGAAGATTAGCCCTTGCCCGCCGCAACCAGAGAAAGCCCTTGTGCAGCAACAAAGAGCCAGCACAGCCAAAAATAAATGAATAAGTAAATAAAATTACTAAAAAGTTGAAATGTTATAAATTGTATGCCTGACACTTTAATAAATGCAGCTGAAAATTTTCACAGGATAGAAATCAAAGAATTGTAGTATGCAGAAATAAGTATATAGAAAGCATAGCCATTGTTCTAAGAAGTTGTCGATTTAATATAGTGTGTGATTGTATGTGTGGCCTGTGTGTTTGTAGAAATGTTTTCAGATAAAAGAAACCAAAAGAAATATTGATTATGAATAATAAACCCAAAATATATTTTTATCATTTCCTATATGCTAGAAAACATGCTAAACAACTTACATACATACCATCAGTTAATCCTAACATCAAATCAGAGTTGCTGTTATCCTGTTTAACAGATGGAGATCTAAGTCGTAGAGAGATTATATAATTTATCAAAAATCACATATTGATTTTGCCAGGATTTGAACAAAGTCTATTTGATTCCAAAGCTCAGGCTTTAACTACTGTGCCATAGATGATCTTTCATATCCCACATACCAATGCTTCATCATTAATCCTTTCATGTTTCCCTTTGCTTTGACTGCACATATGAATTTATATGTATCAGATTTAAATTTAAAGTAGCTCCTTATCCATTTTCCATTTAGGTCAAAAGTGTCTCATCCTATAAGTCTTTCTTCCACTAACTACATCTGATACAGACTGTAGCACACCTCCAGGCAGACAGCATAAATGTCATCTTTTTAACTTCAGCCTCTCACAATCTATATACAGTATATTGATTTATACTTTTAATCCCTTTTGCTGATGTTTCATATCATGTAGGCATTAACATACATGAGGTCAAGAAGTGTATCTCATTCATATTTTCAACCCCAAATGTAGCACAAAACTGGTATACGCTAATAAACATATATCAAATAAAAGAACGTATAGTAGAAACTGATAATAATTTCTATCATTCTCTTAAGATTCCATGGATTAGTGTTCATATTATTATACTTTAATGACTACTGTAGCACTTTATACTCAGGCTGTAAAATTCAGGCTACCTAAGCTAGGATTATGACTCTTAGATGTAGGAGCTGTGTGACTTTAAGTGAGATAGCTTGATATCTTTAAAGCTTCAGTTTCCTCATCTGGAAAATGGGAACAACAATAAAATTTATCTTATGGTGTTTTACTGAACATGAGATAGATTAAATTATATATATATATATTATATATATATATATATATATATATATACAGCTGAACATTCCTTTCTTCTTGCTCTACTAGAAATCTGGCTATTCCCAGAAGATGCTATTTTTCTGTAGCTCTCTCAGTGCCTCATTGGGATGGTGGCTGCTTTATTATATCCTTACATCACTAGGACTTGAGGTGGGGTATGTATTCTTAAGCATACTCTTCTTTTCCTATTAGTACTGCCATCGTATTAGAAAGAAAAGAAAGATTAAAAAAAAGAAGAAAGGAAAAAAGAAAAAAAATCTTTTTATATCTTCAAATACCCTGCATTTCCTCTTCCTCCACTCTCTCTCAAAACCACTGCAAATTTTCATTCTCAAAATTACCTCAAACCATCCCTATCAATGCCACAAATGAGTGCCATGTTGCTAATTCAATATTAGGTTCTCACATTTCATCTTACTTGATAAGACGACGTAGCTGATCACTTTCTCCTAAACATGTCTTCTTCCTATGACTTTCAGTAAATCACTCTCTTCTAGTTTTCCTCTCATTAATTATCTCCACATATTAATGTTCCTTTTGATTCTTTCTCATCTTCCTGGACTATATGATCACTGTGTTTATGGTTCATTTCTAGCCACATTTTTTCCTTTGATGATCATTGACCACATTGATCATTCAGACTCTCCTGATGCTTAGACCAAATATACTAATATCAAAAATTCTTAAATGCTATATTTTTTGTTTTCTCTATATCCAACACACCAGCAAACTCTATTGATGTACCTCAAAAACGCATTGATAGTCAACCATTTTTACCTCTGTCATGAAAACCTAGTCTAAGCTATCTTTATTTTCTGCCTGGAATATCGTTAATACATTTCTCACTGGTCACCTTGATCTTAACTGATGATTCGCAATACAAGGGTCAAAGCAATTTCATTGACACTTGTGTGAAATCATTTCACTCCTCTGCTTGAAACACTCCAGCAGCTTTCCGTCTCACTGAGAGAAAAAGTCAATGTCCTCCCCTGCCTGAAAGGCCTGGGCAGTCTGCCTTCATCCGTGCCAGCTCTCTGATCTCGTCTCTTTCCCCTTCTGCTCACTCTGCCCCACATTTCACCCACCACAGTTGCTTGTAACTGTGTTCTGCAAACAGAATAGGCATGTCCCCATCACGATTCCCTTTCACTCTTTGTGATCTCTGCCTTCAATGCTCTCCTAGGAACCTCCATAATTTTCCCATAATCCTCCCTGAAATTTACACCAAGGGTACTTCTTAGTAAGTTCTTCCCACACTTTCCTATTTAAAATTATGTTCCCCAAAATATCTCCTTCCCTGCTTAATTTTTTTGACATAACCTCTTTCATATACTAATATACTACATAACTCTCTCAGTGGTTGGATTATTTTCTTTCTCCCTCCAACATCAAGCAAACCTCACCTCACAAAAATAAGGATTTTGGGGGGTCTATTCTGCTGTTTGCTATATTGGGGCTTCCTTGGGGGCTCAGTGGTAAAGAATCTGCCTGCCATGCAGGAGCCGCAGGAGATGGGGGTTTGATCCCTGGGTTGGGAAGATCCCTTTGAGGAGGGCATGGCAATCCACTCCAGTATTCTTGCCTAGAAAATCCCATGGGCAGAGGAGCCTGGGAGGCTCCAGTTCATGGAGTCACAAAGAGTCGGACATCTAAATGACTAAGCACACATATATCTGCAGTTCGTACAACAAGGCCTGACATCTAGTAGCCTCTGTAAAGCATTTGTATGAAACTATATAAGCTTCTATAACTGAAATGTTATAACATAGCATGTGCACTACACATGAGAAGACATCATATGTATCAAATATAAATATATCAATACAATGTGAGTAGAGTGTGCATTATGTCTAAGCTGTTTGTCACATAGAAATCACCCAATAAATATTAGTTATAATTGGTAGAAAATTTATATATGCACAGTAGACATTACATATGCTTGCTATACCTGAAGAATGAATGAATAAAAAAATCAGCATAATGTATTATTCATGTTACATTAAAACACTATAGCTTTTCCTCTATGAGGATACCAGCAGAATTGCATTCTGTGCATTCAACAGACCAACTGTGGCCAAATTCTGGATATAACCACGTAAAATATTGATGACTGAGTTAATATTGTCCTTTTCATACATGATCTAAGAAGCCTGAACAACTGTCATCAGTATTCCAACTATTCAATAAAGCCACTTAGTAAACTCAGAGTAGCTGAACATTTATCACTGAGCAGCTGATTGAGCAGCCCTGAGGGGTAGTATAGGATCTTATAAGAGCAGGGAAGATTGGTATCTGGAACTAAGAGGCTGATGTCAGAAACAATTGGCACAGTGTGATCCACCAACATTATGAACAAAATGCCCAGAACAGCTGCTAATAATCAGAAAAAGACAGAAAACACACTGAAGAAAGGAGAGATTCACTGTGAGTTTTATACAAAGACTTTTCTAAATGATGCACTCTCAAGGGATAAAAACCGAGTCTCTAAAAAAATTATATAATTTACCTAAACTCTGTTTTCCTATAGAATCCTAAAAAGGATGCTATGTGTAATATCTCCATAGCAGAGATAATTATTGACTGCTTTGGTTCCTATGTCAATATTGAGCAGTGCCATATAAATAAAACCCTCACTAGATGTGTCTTTGAATTACTGTTTGAACTCCAAGTACTATCGTACTTGCTCCTATATTAGTAAAAGGCACTTCATCTCTCAGTTCTATTTTTCTTTATGGAAGGCATACTAATTTAAATAATCACTAACTGGGTCATTCTGCCAGGTACTGAAGGAAACAAAAAGTAAATGAGACTTTCTGTGTTCAGAAACTTATAATCTAAACATAGAAACAAACATTATTTGACTTAATATAAAGGGGATGAGGGACATTAATTATACCAGTTTCCTTGAGGTGTAATTGACAAAATTGTATATATTTAAGGTGCACAATATATGGCTTGATACTGATACACTGTAAAATGAATGATTACCAGAACCAAATTAATTCGCATAACCTAACACAACCATCACTTCACATAGTTCCTTTTTTTTTAGTGTGGTGAGAAGACTTAAAATCTATTCTATTAGCAAGTTTCCAGTATATAAGCCTACAGTATTATTAACTATAGTCACCATGTTGTACATTAGATTCAGCAAACTTATCCATCTTATAACTAATTGTTTGCACCATTTAACCAACTTCTCACTTAATATCATTAGTAACAACATCAAGGAGTAATGAGCAATTTGGTTTCAAGGTATAATTAGAATTGAGAAAAATCTCTGAACAAAGTCATAAAATAGCATATACAATCCTCAATTCTAAGATGTATACATCTTAAATCAGAGCACCAGTATTCAGGATTCTCCAGGTTTTCCAAATTTTCCAATTCTTCACCTTGAAAAATAAAAATTTATTCTGCAAACATTTTCTGACTACTTCATCCCAAAATCTTCAGCAGATTTTGCATTTGTATTCTCCCAAAACACATGTACTATTTATGCACCTATTATTATATAAATCATCGTATTGATTATATACCTCATTATTATACTTGAATGAAATAACTGCCTCATTTTTGTTTCCCTAATATCTTTCGTGGAGTTGATATTCAATAAAATGCAAACCAAATAAATGTTCTATAGAGAAGTGAAAATGTGGACTAGAGAAAAAGTGAGAATATGTACAGTGGACATGTAATAATTTGAAAGTGCTGTGAAAGGGAAGTTAGAGAAAGCAGAACATGTCCAAGGAGAGGAACTTTATAATTGTTAGAAAATATTCAAACTGGCTCATTATAAAATATGACTCTTTATGAAAATACAAACAAAAGTGGGGCAATTACAAAATCATGGACTAGAGAAAGGTAGAATATTCACCAGGAAGATCATGTCTGATATACAGACAATCAGAAAAAGTCAGTTTGAAGAATCACTGAGGAAAAGAAAGTTGCAAGAAAAGTAGATCAATAATGTTGTTTGCTGAAATACTACAAAATTATAGGATTTGTCCAAGAAAGTAGTCATTGGGGACTTTAGAGAGTGCAGTTTCAGTAGAGATGTGAGAAAACCCAAACTGCAGAGCTTAAGGGAATTGGTGCAGAAGTCCTGGTAACAAGTACAGAGATTTAATCGGAAAAGATTCAACTAAGAAAAGCCACTCTATTATGAGTTGTATCAGAGCCAAGCAAGATTATAATTACACTTTTGCTCAATTTCGATTTTTATTAAGAACAGTTAAAATGGATTCCACCTTCTCACACAATTTGGATGTGAGTATTTTATGTTTCAATGGGTTCATATTTTTAAGGTTGTTAGAACCAGAGAGGGAACCATCTACCTTCCTGGTGATCGTTAATTTTATTGTATTACTTATATAGTGAATTAGACCTATTTCTTTCCCTTTCTCAACAGGACAAATGAAAGTATCTGAAATGTCAGTACTTAGCTATTCTAAGTTACTCTGGAAATAACATTCTTGGGTTATGGGTGTGTGTATGTATTAGCACAGAGAAAGTCTTCTTTTTTTTTTTTTTCATTTATTTTTATTAGTTGGAGGCTAATTACTTTACAGTATTGTAGTGGTTTTCTAAAGTACAATAATTGTTCTTATGTGTCTCACAGTTTATTTATGTATTTACTTTTTGGACTCTTTAGCTCTCTGGCTCCCAGGATGTACAGATGGGCTTTAACTGAGCCTATTACTAGTGTTCAGAGAAACTACTGAAGCAATCCTTCTAGGCAAGGGTCAGAATATAGAGAAGTTACAAAGTTAACATTTTTGAACTTGCTTACTGAGAAATTATTGTGGAAACAAGAAAAGATATATGCCTTTTCAAACCTCTGCCCTAAAACAAAATCCAATTTGGAGATACAGGATCTATAAGATTGCTCACCTTCAAAAAAGAGGAAATAAGAAATGCGAATGTGGGTACAAACTAAAGCAGAGGACACAGCCAAGCTTTTATCTGGAAATGAAATTTAGACATTTAGAAATGATATTTAGAAAATTTTACTGGAGTAAGTACGGGTGTGAGAGTCAGACCATAAAGAAGGCTGTGTGTCAAAGAATTGATGCTTTTGAACTGTGGTGTTGGAGAAGACTCTTGAGAATCCTTGGACTACAAGGAGATTAAACCAGTCAATTCTAAAAGAAATCAGTCCTGAAGATTCATTGGAAAGACTGATGCTGAAGCTCCAATACTTTGGCCAATTGATGCAAAAAGGCAACTCATTGGAAAAGACCCTGATGCTGGGAAAGATTGAAGGCAGGAGGAGAAGGGGACGACAGAGGATGAGACAGCTGGATGGCATCACTGACTCGATGGACATGAGTTTGAACAGGTTCCAGGAGATGGTGAAGGACAAGGAAGCCTGGTGCACTGCAGTCCACAGGGTCAAAGAGTCGAACATGGCTCAGTGACTGAACAACAGCAAAGCACTGGAAGTGCTGTTTCTTGGCATATTATTCTAAATATCCTATAACAACATAATCTAGATGGCATATACACATATATCCAAAAGTTTATATAGCTTCAAGGAAAAATGACACTCAGAATTTAAAAACTCAGCCTATAGAAAAAACAACAGTTACTCTGAAAGCTTGAATTTAATATCTCTGAATAAAAATACGCTCTGTAAGATGGAAAAAATGAAAGGGGTAGATAAGAAAATATGCCTATATTATACTAAGATTAAAATTTGCATAAAAGATATGCTATGTGTGGCTTCAAAATGTGTTATCTATTATATATGAGTGCATGTATATTGTTCAATTTCTTTCGATGTGTGATGCTTTAAGAAATCATATTTAAATGAAAGATGTTTCAGAGACAATCAAGTTCATTGAAAATTACTTAGGTATGGTCTCCAATAATCATCTTTAGTTATAATTGAAACAGACTCAAAAGAAACTATTGCATTGTACTATGTTCAGAGAAATAAAATCAGTCATGATTTTATTGGAAGCCGAAACTCCAATACTTTGGCCACCTGATGCGAAGAGCCAACTCATTGGAAAAGACCCTGATGCTGGGAAAGATTGAAGGCAAGAGAAGAGGACAACAGAGGATGAGATGGTTGGATGGCATCACTGATGTGATAGACATGAGTTTGAGTAGGCTCTGGGAGTTGGTGATGGACAGGGAAGCCTGGAGTGCTACATTCCATGGGGTTGCAGAGTCAGATATAACTGAGTGACTGAACTGAACTGATGTTCAGAGAAATATAATGTTGAGAGGAAGATGACCTGAACTAAACTTGGAAATAGCAAACTGAAAAAAAAAGAAATTTTACAAACATTTCCAGAATAATACTAGGGGGACCATGTGTATCCCACAAATAGACCAGTACAGTCCATGAGGCAAGGCTATTGCTATAACAGTGCCCTATGTGATAATCTGTAATAGTCTGGAAACATGAACAATTAAGATTTTTTAATTCTTCTTGCAGAAGAGTTAAGTTTATGTAGTCACTTCTTCTTAAGGTATCTAAAGGGGGGAAACATCATTCTAAGAAACATAAGTGTTTCTCCTCTTTGGGTGATTTTGTTTTCCTTATAATGCTATTATTAGCATTGCAATTTGTATGCCATTCTCTTTTAAGTTTATTAGTATAAACCATTGTCACTCTACTTTTTGACCTCTAGACATACTTGATAAAAATGAAGTTTCCAGGCTTAAATGTCAGATCTTAGAAGATTTTAGTCTCAGACATTAAAACATGGCTATACCTTTAATGATGACATATCTATCTCATCACTGACTTTCCATGGATTAATGAATTACCTCACAAGCATAACAATACACCTGGAAATGTTCCTCAATTTTCATTGCAGGGTTCATTTGAATTAGTAAGCCCTCCAAGGAAAAAATAGAGTCATTAATACTTTGAAAAATAAAATGGGACTTCCCAGTTGGTCCAGTGGTTAAGGATCTACCTTTCAATGCAGGTAAAGTGGGTTCTATCCCTGGTTAGAAAACTAAAATCTCACATACCATGGGGCACCTAACCCCTTGTGCTGCAACTACTGAGCCTGCACGCTCTATAATCAGTGCTCTGCAACCAGAGTAAGTCCGTGAGCCGCAATGAAGAGTGCTCATGCCACAAGGAAGACCCAATATAGCCAAAATAATAAAAATAAAATAAAATGCAATTTAACCAAGTTAAGTCTTCAAAGAAGTGAAAGTGTTAGTTGCTCAGTCATGCCCAACTCTTTACAACTCCATGGGCTATAGCCTGCCAGGCTCCTTTGTCCATGGAATTTTCCAGGCAAGAATACTGGAGTGAGTTGCCATTCCCTTCTCCAGGGGATCTTCCCAACCCAGGGATCAAACTTGGGTCTCCTGCATTGCAGTAGGTAGGTTCTTTAACATCTGAGCCACCAAGGAAGTCTTCAAGGTGTTCAGTAAATATGAACAGATATAAGGAAAGTATATATAAATTGTGCACAGGAGCACAAAATACTCATTATATATATATGTATATAAACATAAAAAGAAACAATTATTTATACATAATTACTAGTAACAATAGAAATAAAGATAAAAAATATTTTAGTGAACACTGGTGATGTGCCAGATAGTGTATTAAACTGCATAAAAATGAGTTTCAGAGAGTTATTTTTAATAAGGAAACAGCCTTAGGAAATATTAATATGTGACTTTTTGAGATTGTAAACAGCATCTCTTCAGACAGTTGCTCTGGTTGTGCAGCATATAAGGGTTTCATTCACATCATAGATATATGCTAAGTTACATAATAGTTCAAGGGCAAGATGGAAGATTTTTGGCTTTCAGGCTGAATACCTGAGCAGTTAGGGAGAACCCTTTCCTTAAAAAAGAAAAAACAAAAACTTATGTTGACTTTCGTGGTCTGCACACACTTAGGGAATCTCTAACTCTCTCTCTCTCTCAGGCACACACACACACACTCACACACACACACTCACACTCATTGGCACATATATTCTTTTAAAGCTTCTCTAACACTCTAACACTTTGATTCAAAGTTAGTTACAATGTTATGATATATGGTTCTTTTTAAAGAAATACTGTTCCTAGCTGATCATGGTAGTATTATCTAGTCAATATGGACAATCTGAAAATGCAAAGAAAGTAATAAAAAATGAAAATAAAACTCACCCCTTATATACCATTTTCCTTCCTTACTTTCTTTCTTTCCCTCCCTTTCATAATTCACTAATTCATTCAAAATCAAAACAAACAAAAAAAAGGAAAAAAACACAAACTCCATGGACAACTTGCTTTTTTTTACCTCACTGTGAATAATATGGTAGAATAAGGAATATGGTCTTAATATCTTTTATCCCACATAATACATAATTTAGCAGATAGCCCTGCCTCCTTTGCTTCCAATGGCATCCCTGTGCAGGCTCCCCACACTCAATTTGGGATCATAGCACATGTTCCCATTTCAAGAAAACTGTCAGGACTGATAATGAATTAAACTGTATGCTAAAATAACAATCCCAATACTTTCATATTGGGCTAGAGTAGCTACTAAAACTATAAATCAATTATGTTTTCCAATATTCTACTGGCTAGCTAAATTCTGACTTTTAAAATTTAATTTGATACTATCAATCTCAATTATGTATTTATTCTTTCTTAAATCTGCAGTTATCAAACAAATGAAATGTTCATTACAAATAGGTCATCTGCAAATTTTATTATTGCATCTAAAAACTTATCCCAACAAATTTGAGAAATATTGAAAGACTCAAAATTTAGCCCAATGTCTTAAGTAAAAAAATTTTGAAAATAACAATTATGCAGTAAACTTTTCTTAGAAGCTGATTCACACATGTGGATAATACTAGAATATTCCATTTCATGATAAAATATTTCTTGAATAAATAGTATTTTTTCCCTTCCAACTTCCACATGCCTAAGTAAGGACATACACAGAATAAACACAGGAAACCTTTAATTTGAAAGTCCAGAAGAATTCTATTCTTTAACATAAGAAAAATATAAACTGCTATACTAATAGCCTTAGAGTATTTAAAATTTTTCCACCTTCATATTTCTCTATCTTAAATCCTAACTATGTATAGAAGTCAGGTGTCAACTATCAGATGGGCTACTCCAACCAGTAAATCCAACCAGTAAACCTCTTAAACTTTTTTTCACACATTTCTGTCATGAATAGGATTATCACTTCATCTTCCTTCAGTCTAATCACACCTGCATCCTCAAGAATTTGGATAAGAAAAAATGGCTCAAGAAATCCATATCACATATTTCAGTTGTGTTATTTTGTGCGTTAGACATGCTTTGTTTACTTCTGATTTCATTCCTGCATAATATGGGTGCAGACTTTAATAGGGATTTTAAAAAATAGTAGCTGTGAAAACCATTTTCATGAACAATAACATATAAATGATGTCAGAGTCTCTTACTGAGGGAGACCAGAGAGAAGTAGGCGACCTACAGAAATGTGTTATTACTTCTGGGGGGCGGGTATCAGAGGATGCAAGTATGGAAGGAATGATGAAAAGCACATCAAGTTGAGAAACCTCTATAAAAAAACTATACAAAATTTTTGTTTCTTTGCCACAGTTCATTGGAAGTACTGATGTTGAAGCTGAAACTCCAATACTTTGGCCACCTCATGCGAAGAGCTGACTCAATGGAAAAGACCCTGATGCTGGAAAAGATTGAGGGCAGGAGAAGAAGGGGACGACAGAGGATGAGATGGTTGGATGGCATCACCAACTCGATGGACATGGGTTTGGGTGGACTCCGGGAGTTGGTGATGGACAGGGAGGCCTGGCATGCTGTGGTTCATGGGGTTGCGAAAAGTTGGACATGACTGAGTGACTGAACTGAACTGAACTGAACATATCCTTTCAGTCTTCCTAGGTGTTGAGCAACTTAACTCCAGAAGGGAAGAGCTAAAAAGGCTTTCTAACTGTGGCTGGAAGGTTTCCCATGAGTGCAGTGAGGGGGCAGCCTTACTGTGAAATGTAACTTGGCAGGTGTGAAGCTATACTCTGCTTCAGAAAGTTACTTCACGGTCAGTGGTGACCTGATGATCTTATTTTGGAGGCTATCAATACAAGCACATTTAGAAAGACCAAGAGCTGAAATGAACTTATTAAAGAAGCTAATTTATAGCATTACAGGTTAAACCAGGGATTATTTCCTCTGATAACCTAAATTACATTGCTAAAAAGTACAGGGTTTGTGAAAGTCTAATATGAGTAATGACAGTCCTTCCATCTCAGTGTAAACACTAAATATGAATAAAAATAGAATGCCTTATGGCATGAATAAATATTAACACACTGATTTGTCGTCTATTCTTGGGGCATAAATTAAAATCTATTATTCTACTTTAAAGTCATGCATTTTTAAGTTCCATTGATTTTTATTTTTGCTTTAAAGTAGCAATTACATTATTTATTTCTTACTACACTTTTAACTTTGTTGTTAGACCGGAGACTCACAATCCTTATAAATGGCGATGACAGGGACATTAAATTCAGATGTACTTGGAGTAAACACTGTGCTAATTAGCTGAACTTTCCAAGGGATTAGACTGTTGACTTTATAAAAAATAGTTGATATTGTGAATTATTTTGCAAATCCCTAAAGAGGCATGATTTTCTAACATGGAGGACCGAGAATGCTTTAATATGTATACAATTCCAACACTGTATGGGGGATAAAGTAAAATTCTTTCATCTATCATCAGATTATTTAATTTAGCCAAGCAAATCTAACAACAACAAAAAAAATACAAAATTCACAATCTTTGATGTCTCTAAGAGCAAATAGGTAATATGACAACAAATGACTAGTAAAAGTAATAAGCATATTAATAATAATAGAACAAAGCAGTTTTATTGAATAGTGAACTTCTAGGGTGGGAAAATTTATCCATTTTTTCTTCTGTTAGATAGAGAGATCCACATTCCCATTAAGTAGTATTCAAAGACAGATGCCTTCAATATTGAAACATCTAAGACTGGCACATTTGGGCCATTGCAGATATAACATGTTAAATGGTTCCATAGAGCTTGATGACTAATGTATCTTTACTAAGTGAGTTACTGTTAAGGAATGACTCAAAATCTGATGCCAAGTCTTTTACACTTTTTCACTCTTTTCAAATAAAATAGTGAGGGCATGAAACCCCCCAATTGAAGTGCTAACACTAAAATCACTTATGACATCCACCTTTGACCCCTTCAGAGATCTCTTCTCATAGGGAATTTTGGTATTTTTCATATTCCTGATTTTATCCAAGGCTACTGTTTGTGTTTGTCTAATGGTTAGCAAATATAATTTCATGTTGTTTATAACAGTTAAGCATTATTTTAGTGAGAACATGTAAGTGTTCAAATAGAGGCTGAACTGGGTTTTCTACCATGTTGCAATCCTTATTAAGAAACAAAGTGCATCAGATGTTACTTTTGCAAGATTATTTTAATTAAAGTAAATTATTGCAAGGAGTCGCCAACTTTTAAAAATGAACTGCAAATTAGCATTATTCATTTCTATGATGTACGGCATTTTCCATAAAAATCCTGGCTAACGCTAAAGGTCAGAGTAAAAGCACCCTTACCGTCATCATATTGGCCCGAGCAGACTGTGAAGAGACAACCGAGGATAATCCCTGAAGTGAACCATTTCCAGAGAGAAAACTGTTGGAACATCTTCTGTCAAATTCCACTCAAGGCTGATCTGAAATAGAAAGAGGGAAAAAGAAATGTTTGACAAGTTCATTAATCTGTTACAGGTAAACACACCTGTCATAGCACAGAAAAGCCTTAATGACTTCATAGTTAATTACCTGTGCCACACTATCCATTATCAAAGTAGCATAATTGTTTAATGTACTAGAACTCATCTACATGAGTTTGCAGATGAGCAATCTCTAAGAAAAGACATCCATTCTGTTATTTACTTTGTAAGCAAGTAAGTTGAGATGTTAACATACTGATGACATTAGAACATCTTTAAAATTGAGACCCTGTGAGTGAATCAAATGCCAATCAGTTTAAGTCACTGAATTTATCTTTGATGTAGAACAATTCAATTATAAAATGTAAGTTTTTGCAATAACTTAAGATGTTAAGCTGTTGGTGTCCTACATAAAATTTCAATAGCCATTTGTCTTATGGAATTACGTAGAAAAACCCACCATCAAAACAGAAATTCATTTTTAGTAGAGTGACAAAAGATTGACTTAACCATGTCATATAAGACTAAGAATAAGCCATCAGTTTTTACCACATCTGTCTTTGGAAACATTTGCATTAATTTCAATTCTTTTGTTTTTCTTTGCAATCTGCCAGTAAATAAAGAAATTGAATGAGGTGTTAGTGGCCTGTAAGCAGATGGGCCAGTTTTCTGTCTCCATCAGAAAAGAAAAAGTGAATTAGCCTAAAGGGGCAAGAGAGACCATGAAGGTTGTGATAAATTGTAAAGTGCAGGGTTTGTCTGGAGAAACATGTGGGGATATAAACCAGCGTTACTGAGTCTTCTGATTTTCCAGAACATGATACATTTCTGTTTTCCATGGTAAATTTCAAATTTCCACGTGAGACTGCTGAGTATTTAGATAGTTGCCCAAAACTTTTTATAGATTAAAAGCATCTGGCAGGTCATACTGTCTTCTAAGGTCCTTCAGTTTACAACTCCTGCCAGGGATTCTCTCTACTAAACTACTCATGGGTAAGGTCCTTCAGAATGCACAAAGGAAATAATTTGAATTTTACTTTCGCGTGTATTTTGCTAAATTTGTATCTCTGCTTTATTTTTGTGCATTTTATGAGGTTTATTTGCACAATAACATGCAAAATATGCAATTTATTTAAAATCATATTAAAATTACAAGCTCAAACAATTTTTATTCATGGAATGAAAGTGAAAGTGAAGTCGCTCAGTCATGTCCGACTCTTTGCAACCCCATGGACTGTAGCCTACCAGGCTCCTCCATCCATGGGATTCTCCAGGCAAGAGTACTGGAGTGGGCTGCAATTTCCTTCTCCAAGGGATCTTCCCAACTCAGGGACCAAACCCGGTGTCCCATATTGCGGACAGATGCTTTACTGTCTGAGCCACCAGGGAAGCTCATAATCGTGGAATCCGTGGTCCATAAATTTCAAGTCACAGAAATAGATCATAGACCTTCTAAAATGGAATATTTCTTCTTGTGTTTCTTCATCTTAATAAAAAGAGTGTCCTTTTTATCTAACCCTCACGTATTTTCTCCCTCTAACTGGTAAAGAACTCAGCTTCTACTTTTATAACTTCTAGGCAAAGATAGAGCCCATCATTAAATATCAAGCAACTATAAAAATACATGTTTATTTTAGGAAAGGAAAAATAAAATTGACAAATACGAGTCATTTTAAGAGCAGTTGATTAGAGTGGGGCTTCTTTTTAAATTCAAGTTCTTCAACTTCCCAGTTATGACTGAGCAAATGAAATAGCATCTCTGTCTCACTTACCTCATTATTAACATGGAGATACAATCGTGCCTACCTCATAAATTTATTTGGAGGATTAGGTAAATGGCTATAAATACATGCTTAGAAAAATACCTCAAAGAGAGCACTCCACAAAGCTTAAAGTAAGTGTTTTTGATTCATCATCTATGAAGTCTTCAAAGTGGTTAAACATACATTTTTTCAACTCATCTTGAGTGAAAGCTCTAAGGTAGGTATTATTGTCTCTACTCTGTGGAGGAAAGGATATGCTCACAGGCTCAAGGTTACAAACTCATGAGTGGCTGAAGTGGTGGTGAAGTTTGTAAGTTTGAAATTTCTGCTCATTCCATTACAAAAAAAGGACAAAACAATTTTCAAGAGAGCACATGGTTCTGGTTTCAAACTACATGGAGGCCCAGAATAGCTTGCTGCATTTCTTTCCTGGATACTAAGGAGAAATACTGCATACTTCTTCCCAAACCTGAAGTATATATAAGATTTGTGCAAATAATGGCTTAAATTCCTTTTTTTTTTTCCTAAAGAAATGTTACAACATTAAGAAACAGAAAATAGTGTTTAAATTTTAAAAATAAAGGAAAAACACTTAAAGGATATTAGAAAAAAAAACAAACAAAAAAGCAATATCCATTTTCTTTACTAGTTTTACGCTCTCTAGAATTGCAGGCAAAGTACTTGCAGGTGCTTCAAACAACACTCTAACATGGTTTGTACTGTTATTATCAATTCCATATTAAACACTGCCTTGTTCCTTGAACACAAAATTTCCCTCCAGATCTCCGTGGTCAGTAATGCTATGCTCTATCAACCTAGACCATGCTTGATTCTAAAAAGAAATGTAGGTGACCTATAAATAATATCATTGTGCTTGCTTGTTTGGAGGTGATTGACTATACCATATTCAACACTGTTATAGTTAATAAGACATGGTTTTGCAATTGTGATTTGAAAACACAGTTGATCCCTGAACAACTCAGGGGTTAAGGACACCAATCATCCCCCTTCCTCCAACCAAAAATCCAAATATATCTGCATCAGATGACTTATCCAAAAGCAGGAAGTTAAACCAATTTGGATAGAATCAAGACTCTAGGTTGCTCTCAGTCCATGTATTGTGATTCTTGGGCTTCCCAGATGGTGCTGGTGGTAAAGAACCTGCCTGCCAATGCAGGAGACATAAAAGACGTGGGTTCAATCCCTGGATTGGGAAGATACCCTTGAGGAGGGCATGGCAAAGCACCCTAGTATTCTTGCCTGGAGAATCCCATGGACAGAAGAGCCTGGTGGGCTACAGTCCACAGGATCACAGGGAGTCGGACACGAGTAAAGCAACTTAGCACACACACACACATTGTGATTCTCTAAGCAAACACAAATTTTCCTCCACACTTGAAGATTTGTAAAATAAAATTATAGGTGCTAATTTTATTGGAAAAAAAAAACACATAAAAGTGAACCTGTGCTATACAAACCCATGTTATTCAAGGGCTATCTGTAGTATTCTACTGTCAATAATATTGGGGGGGGGGAAGCAGGTTTTCCAATTATGTTATAATCTTATACATAAGTAGTTTCAGTTTCATGATATTTACTATATATTTTCTGTAGTCTTTGGAATATTTTACTATTATTTCTAAAGACACAATATATTGATTTTGAGTTTCACATCATTTGTATGATAAAGCTACCAGAATAAAATTCATATTCATTTCTCTGGCATTGAATATTCTCAGAAATTCAATTATTCAACAAGCATTTATGGAGGGTCTATGAGGTCCCAACCATTCTTATAGACAGATGGAACTTATCAATTAAAAAAATGCATATCCCTGCTTCTATGAAGCTTACATTCAGAAAATGGAATAAGGTTATATGAAACAAACAATTTCATTCTGGTGAAACACCTGCTTATTTAAGTTATATGCAGAGTACATCATGAGAGATGCTAGGCTGGAGGAAGCACAAGCTGGAATCAAGATTGCCAGGAGAAATATCAATAACCTCAGATGTGCAGATGACACCACCCTTATGGCAGAAAGTGAAGAAGAACTAAAGAGCCTCTTGATGAAAGTAAAAGAGGAGAGTGAAACTGTTGGCTTAAAGCTCAACATTCAGAAAACTAAGATCATGGCATCTGGTCCCATCACTTTACGGCACATGGATGGGGAAACAGTGGAAACAGTGTCAACAGTGTCAGACTTTATTTTTGGGGGCTCCAAAACCACTGCAGATGGTGATTGCAGCCATGAAATTAAAAGATGCTTACTCCTTGGGAGGAAAGTTATGACCAACCTAGACAGCATATTACAAAGCAGAGACATTACTTTGCCAACAAAGGTTCATCTAGTCAAGGCTATCGTTTTTCCAGTGGTCATGTATGGATGTGAGAGTTGGACTATAAAGAAAGCTGAGCACCGAAGGATTGATGCTTTTGAGCTGTGGTGTTGGAGAATACTCTTGAGAGGCCCTTGGACTGCAAGGAGATCCAACCAGTCCATCCTAAAGGAGATCAGTCCTAGGTGTTCATTGGAAGGACTGATGCTGAAGCTGAAGCTCCAATACATTGGCCACCTCATGCGAAGAGCTGACTCATTGGAAAAGACCCTGATGCTAGGAGGGATTGGGAGCAGGAAGAGAAGGGGATGATAGAGGATGAGATGGCTGGATGGCAGCACTGACTCGATGGACATGAGTTTGGGTAGACTCTAGGAGTTGGTGATGGATAGGGAGGCCTGGCGTGCTGCGGTTCATGGGGTCGCAAAGAGTCGGACATGACTGAGCGACTGAACTGAACTAAACTGAACTGAACACACCTGCAGAAACACTTGACAAGGAAAGCACAACTATTTCAGTCATCCTTGCTGAAAGCACCCTTGATGGTATCCAGTATCTGGAGGGTAGATTACCGTTCATCTCTTGGAGGGAAACTACATAAAAGGCCTTTCACTTTAAAGTATAAATGCAAAATCTGTCAGTACACAATGCTCTACTCTTTACCTGATGATCCCTGCCTTCTGGAGTCTGGGTTGGTTGTGGTGACACATGGCAAAAACAGCCAAGGATAACAGCAGTTTTCCCTCTGGTACATTTTTGAAAATGCTTACTCTTTTATTTAAGGCTCTGCCCTGACTACTACATGAAAAGCCAGTAATTTCTTTGAAGTATCAAAGTGTGGATACCAACACCATGATGAGAAATCCCACATCAGCATTGTGTCAGGAAGCGAGCTGAAATCTCCCAGGGAGCTGAGAGTGGAACATGAGCATTTTGCCCTTCAACAGTCTATTCAGTCAAACTTTGGTACTTTGCTATCACTGACAACATCTAGATACAGTTGTAATAACAAAACTTGTCACTTCTATACTGCTTATATGAAATTTATACTATTTACTTCCTAGAATATTCAAACTCTCTTTCAAAGCAGTCTTAACTATGAAATTTAAAATATAAGCCTTTCCAAAGTCACCACATCTCACTATACCATATATGAATTTCCTTAACTGATTGGTTGAAAATCTTTCTTCTACTTCACTGTTGTGGGAATAAACAAGAAGGTTTTCATCGCCACAGAAAAGAGTTATCACTCATAAGCATGACCTGATGAATCAATCTTTATCTTTTTTCTTTGTAATATGCACTTTCAAAAAATAAAATTTCAGAGCCTTTATGATCTATTCTCTTTTTCTATTTATCTCTTACAATAATTTTATATATTTTATTAAATATATGTTGATATCTTTATGTTTAGGACTACCCTGGTGGCTCAGACAGTAAAGAATCTGCCTGCAGTGCAAGAGAACTGGGTTCGATCTCTCAGTTGGGAAGATCCACTGAGGGAGGGAATGGCTAACTACTCTTGCATCTTTGCCTGGAGAATCCAATGGACAGAGGAGTCTGGTGCAGACTATATATACTTTTATAAGGATAGTATATTTTATAAATGTGACATGCATGTGTGCATGCTTAGTTGCTCAATTGTGTCTGACTCTCGGGGACCCCAATGAGCAACTAAGCATGCACACATGCATGTCACATTTATAAAATATACTATCCTTATAAAAGTATATATGCAAAGTAGAAAATATATTTTATTTTTGAAGAATAAAATGTATTAAAAATTTTATATCCATATTACAACTTTATTCATAAAAACTATGTAAATAAATAAATATTTATTTTATTTAACATTATGCTATATTTATATTTATACTACATATAGATAAATATTAATCCTATATATATCTTTTTATTCATTAGCTTAATTCTGTTGCAAGGACAGAAATGGCCAGATTGCCCCTGACAGCAAAGTTACCTGTGTTTTCGTCAGGCACTGTGAGAGCTAATATTCACTGTGAGGCACCGTGAGAACTGAGGTACCTCTCCAACCTGCCCCAAACTAACCAGACTCACCTAATCTTCGATGGAGCTTACAGTCTGACGTGCCACAGTGTCTGAGTTTACCCTTACTGCTGTTCACTTTAAAATGTGTATTTGTTCGTGTTCACTCTCCGTGTGTTCATAATATATAAATATATACGTGTATATATATCTACACATATGTGCATTCATAATATGTGTGTGTGTGTGCACACGTGAGCATGTACACACGTGCTGACACTTCAGTCTGACTCTTTGCGACTCCATGGACTATAGCACACCAGGCTCCTCTGTCTGTGGGATTTTCCAGGCAAAAATACTGGAGTGGGTTGCCATTTCTTACTCCAGGGGATCTTCCTAACCCAGGGATCGAATCTGCATCTCCTTTGTCTCCTGCATTACATTGGGGTTCTTTTCTCTACTTTATATATATATATATATATATATATATATATAAATGCTGTCTTCCTGTTTTCACTTTTAAATGTAATTTAAATGTATATTTGTGTGAACTCTTTCTGTGTGCATTCATAATATACATATATGTGCATTTATTTCATATATATATATATGTACTCCCTCCCTCCCTTCCTCTCCCTCGTCTTACACAATTCAATATGTATACATACACTCTCAATATAATGGAATCAAAGTTGATAAAAAAAAGTTTAAAAAGTGAGGAAGAGAAGAAAGCCATAAGAACTTATTTCACTAACAGTGTAACTGCTCACAGGACATGTGTTGCATTAGAGTTTTAACATTTTACATATAACTCAACAGTTGTAAATATTAAGTGAGAATAGTTTCACTCAAAATGCATTTCCTAAAACCATATGATACAAACAACAAAAGTCTAAGTTTAGATATTCTTCTTCTACAAACTTTGATGGATCTTAACAATAAACAGGGCTTCACTCATAGCTCAGCTGGTAAAGAATGGGCTTGAAATTTGGGAGACCTGAGTTGTTCACTTGGTTGGGAAAATTCCATGGAGTAATGACCTAAATAAAATCCCTTACAATGACACTGTGGAAGTGATAGATAGATCTAGGGAATCCATCTGATAGCCAGAGTGCCTGAAGGACTATGGACAAATATTCACAACATTGTACAGGAGGTGGTGATCGAAACTTTCCCCCCAGAAAAGAAATTCAAAAAGGCAAAATAGTTGTCTGAGGAGGCCTTACAAATAGCAGAGAAAAGATGAAAAGTGAAAGGCATAGGAAGAAAGGGAAAATATACCCATCTGAATGCAGGATTCCAGAGACTACCAAGGATCGATAAGAAAGCCTTCCTCAGTGATCAATGCAAAGAAATAGAGGAAAACAGTAGAATGGGAAAGACTCAAGATCTCTTCAGGAAAATTAGAGATACCAATGGAATATTTCATGCAAATATGGGCACAATAAAAGACAGTCCACCTGACCTGCCTCTTGAGAAACCTGTATGCAGGTCAGGATGCAACAGTTAGAACTGGACATGGAAAAACAGACTGGTTCCAAATAGAAAAAGGAGCACATCAACGCTGTATATTGTCACCCTGCTTATTTAACTTCTATGCAGAGTACATCATGAGAAACACTGGGCTGGAGGAAGCACAAGCTGGAATTAAGATTTCCAGGAGAAATATCAATAACCTCAGATATACAGATGACATCACCCTTATGGCAGAAAGTGAAGAAGAACTAAAAAACCTCTTGATGAAAGTGAAAGAGGAGAGTGAAAAAGTTGGCTTAAAGCTCAACATTCAGAAAACTAAGATCATGGCATCTGGTCCCATTACTTCATGGCAAATAGATGGGGAAACAGTGGAAACACTGGCTGACTTTATTTTTCAGGGCTCCAAAATCACTGCAGATGGTGACTGCAGCCATGAAATTAAAAGACGCTTACTCCTTGGAAGGAAAGTTATGACCAACCTAGACAGCACATTAAAAAGCAGAGACATTATTTTGCCAACAAAAGTCTGTCTAGTCAGGGCTATGGTTTTTCCAGTGGTCAGGTATGGATGTGAGAGTTGGACTATAAAGAAAGCTGAGTGCTAAAAAATTGATGCTTTTGAATTATGGTGTTGGAGAAGACTCTTGAGAGTCCTTTGGACTGCAAGGAGATCCAACCAGTCCATCCTAAAGATCAGTCCTGGGTGTTCATTGGAAGGACTGATGCTGAAGCTGAAACTCCAATACTTTGGCCACCTGATGTGAAGAGCTGACTCATTTGAAAAGATCCTGATGCTGGGAAAGATTGAGAAGGGGATGACAGAAGATGAGATGGTTGGATGACATCACCGATTTGATGGACATGGGTTTGGGTGGACTCCAGGAGTTGGTGATGGACAGAGAGGCCTGGCGTGCTGTGGTTCATGGGGTCACAAAGAGTCAGACACAACTGAGTGACAGAACTAAACTGAACTGAAAGGACAGAAGTGGTATGGACCTAACTGATGCAGAAGATATCAAGAAGAGATGGCAAGAATACACAGAAGAGCTATACAAATAAACTCTTCATGACCCAAATAACCACAATGGTGTGATCACTCACCTAGAGCCAAACATTCTAGAGAATGAAGTCAAGTTGGCCTTAGGAAGCACCCCTACATACAAAGCTAGTGCAGTGACGGAATTCCACTGAGCTATTTCAAAGCCTAAAAGATGATGCTGTGAAAGTGCTGCACTCAATATGTCACCAAATTTGGAAAACTCAGCAGTGGCCACAGGACTGGAAAAGGTCAGTTTTCAATCCCAAAGAAAGGCAACACCAAAGAATGTTCAATCGACTATGCAATTGCACTCATTTCACACACTGGCAAAGTAATGCTCAAAATTCTCCAAGTGAGGCTTCAACAGTATGTGAACCATGAATTTCCAGATGTTAAAGCTGGATTTAGAAAAGGCAGAGGAACCAGACATCAAATTGTCAACATCCGTTGTATCCTAGAAAAAAGCAAGAAATTCCAGAAAAAAACATCTACTTCTGCTTCATTGACTACACCAAAGCCTTTGATGTGTGAATCATAACAAACTGTGTGGAAAATTCTGAAATGATGGGACTACCAGACCATCTGACCTGCCTCCTGAGAAATCTGGTTGCTGGTCAAGATGTAACAGTTAGAACTGGACATGGAACAATGGACTGGTTCCAAATTGGGAAAGGAGTAAGTCAATGTTATATATTGTCACCCTGCTTATTTAACATATATGCAGAGTACATCATGTGAAATGCTAGGCTGGATGAAGCACAAGCTGGGACTTAGGAAGCATCCCATCTCAGCAATGAATATTGCTGAGAGAAATATCAATAACCTCAGATATGCAGATTACACCACCCTTATGACGGAAACCAAAGAAGAACTAAAGAGTCTCTTGATGAAAGTGAAAGAGGAGAGTGAAAATGAAGGAGTAAAAGAGGAAAGTGAAAGAGAAAGTGAAAAAAAAGAGAAAGTGAAAAAGAGGAGAGTGCCAAAGAATTGGTACTTTTGAACGAACTGTGGTGTTGGAGAAGACTCTTGAGAGTCCCTTGGACTGCAAGGAGATCCAACCAGTCCATCCTAAAGGAAATCAGTTCTGAATATTCATTGGAAAGACTGATGCTGAAGCTGAAACTCCAATATTTTGACCACTTGATGAGAAGAACTGACTCATTGGAAAAGACCCTGATGCTGGGAAAGATTGAAGGCAGGAGGAGAAGGGGATGACAGAGGATAAGATGGTTGGATGGCATCACCCACTTGATGGACATGGGTTTGGGTGGACTCCGGGAGTTGGCGGTGAACAGGGAAGACTGGCTTGCTGCAGTCCATGGGATCACAAGGAGTCAGACACAACTGAGTGACAGAGCTGAATTGAATGCAGATGACACCACCGTTATGGTAGAAAGCAAAGAGGAACTAAAGGACCGCTTATTGAAAGTGAAAGAGGAGAGTGAAAAAGCTGGCTTAAAACTCAACATTCAAAAAACTAAGATCATGACATCCAGTCCCATCACTTCATGGCCAATAGATGGGGAAACAATGGAAACAATTACAGACTATTTTCTTGGGCTCCAAAATCACTGTAAATGGTGACTGCAGCCCTGAAATTAAAAGACATTTGCTCTTTGGAAGAAAAGCTGTGAAAACCTAGACAGAATATTAAAAGGCAGAGACATTACTTTGCCAACAAAAGTCCATATAGTCAAAGCTATGTTTTTTTCCAGTAGTCACGTATGGATGAGAAAGCTGGACCATTGATAACAACCGTTAAGAACTTAACATGTCCATAGGGGTTTTTCCTTTTCAAATGGCAGCTTTAATCATAAAACTC
Source organism: Cervus canadensis (assembly GCF_019320065.1). Taxonomy (NCBI): domain Eukaryota; kingdom Metazoa; phylum Chordata; class Mammalia; order Artiodactyla; family Cervidae; genus Cervus; species Cervus canadensis. Next base: position 44,998,527 of record NC_057393.1, read on the forward strand.
TAAATGATGGAAGAAATGACCCTGGGTTTTCTTTTTGGATAATACTACTCTTCAAGGATACAAACTACTGATAAACATAGCTAGCCTATTTAATTTACATATAAAGTTTATATCCTATTACAAAAAGCCAATATTCAATATAACCAATAACAAGTATAAGATATATGTTATAATAATCTATTCATACTAGTTGGCTTAATAAAATATGAATAAATTAAATATTGAAAAGAAACTAGATTTCAATACCTATGTTCATTATGACTGAATATTCTTTTTAGTGTTTATACATGCATTTACTCAATAAGAATTTATTGTATATTTATTGCATGTGAGTTACTCTTCTTCTACTGAAGAAATAAATCAATTTAGTTTCCTCACAATGATTTGCTATTGACCAAGCAACATATTTCATATTTTTGTTCAGTATATAATTCAAAGTGCATTAGTAGTGATTCTACATTAAAGGAGTTTTAAATTTTAGTTTCCAGTTTTAAGAGATTTGCTTTCAATCTGTGCTTTCTGAATTAGCATCTAAATACTAGTCCTAGACATAAATATATTTACCATAATCTTAGAAAAATAATAATAAAAAAAAAACAGCTTGACAAGATTGAACACCAAGAAATGGAAAAAGCCCAAGCATTTTTTTTCATCTGTGGAATGTTTGACTTAAGAACATAACCAAATAAGTCTGAAACTGAATAAAGCGCAGGCAAGTCTATGCATGATTTTCAAAGGAAACTTGAAGGAGCGTTCTGTGTAATGTCATTCTCAGGCATAGGAAACAGATGACTAATACTGCTGTTTGATACAAGTAAAACATCCTGAGAAACACGAATAAATTAATAAACAGATTATTTTTCTCTTAACATATGTCCATTAACAAAAATAAAGGTATTAAGCCAGTGAAGAGAGATTACAGTTGAAACTGTAAAAATTACAGTGCCTTTTCTTGAGACATTATAATGAAAGTCCTAGTTTGGGATGAGAGAGACTTATGATACATTCCTAGCTCTGTCACCTCTGGGTCATATGAATGGTTAACTTGTGAGACTTGTGAGACTCTACGTAAATTTAGGATAATAAAATTCATTTCATTCTGCTATAGTCAACAATGATGACAATTTTAACAACAACAAAATAGGAGTACTAAAGAGTATTTACTTTTAAAATTCACTTCCTAAGTGGTTTATTGAGTGCTGATTCTGGAAAGTGTATTTTATAAGATATAGAAAATATGGACGCATGAGAAAAAAATGAAGAGATGAAAAATGAAGGGAAAAAAAGGAAGAAAGTTTAGAAGGAAGGGAGGGATGCAGGGAGAAAGGTTTATGTGAATTTTTAGTCTTTAACAGGATGTGTGAGTCACACCCTAAGGTGTCCCACAATAAACCATGCACTTGTCTGATCCCCCACCTCACCCCATAGAGTGCAGATGAAGTCTGTGACTTTGCTTTTAGCTCATAGAATATTGCAAAGATAATGCAAAACTATCCCCTTGGTTCAGTTAAATTATATAAAACTCACTCTTAGCATGGTGGAGAGAGAATTTTCCATCTGAGATTTAAGAAGCAACAATTAATATTGTAAACCACCTATGAAGAGGAACATAAGCCAGGGATCTTGTACCCGAAAGTGGCCTCCATACAACAGACTTCAGTTATACAACCAAAAGAAGAAGAATTCTGCCAATAAACTAAATGAGTCTAGGAGTCTTTCCTAATCAGTCCTAGAGATAAAAATGCAGGTTGGCAGGCAATTGATTGCAGCCTTGTAAGACATTTAACAGAGGACCCAGCTAACCGGTAGTGGGACTCCTGACCCAGGGAAACTGTGAGCTAATCATTGTGGATTGTCTTAAGCCATCAAGTTTGTGGTAATTTGTATGTAACAGGAGACAATTAATGCATGGGAGGATCTGATGGAAACATGGTATTTGTAAAACATTGATCAGTTTAGTGTTTGTTCTGAATTTTAGATAACAACTGCTTATGGGATTGAGGATGGAATCAGACATATTAAACAAAACTAAAGGGGGAAACACACATTCAACAAAGAAGAGAGTTGTCTTGCACAAACTAATGGCTATAGTTTCAATGAAAGGAAGCCTATGGGGAGCACAATTTTCAGTGCTGTGGTGCAATAATTGAGACTGAGCAACTGAACTGAACTGAACTGATAAAGAGTTGCCTGCCTTTTATTCATGGAAGTCTTCTGTACAAACATGATTTTCCTGGAGTTGCATACTATATGAGTGCATATACAGAAACTAAACACATCCTACTTTGTATTGTCTTTGCAGGAATTTTCAAATAAGGTACTCAACAAACTGAACCAAAAATATGTCATTTATCATAATTAAAAAAAAATAGAATATTTTGTTAAGGACTAGATCTGTAAGTTTACTGTTAATGAAAATGTTGGTAAAGATCACTGTTTTGGGTGTGATAGATGTTACCGCTATTAAAAGCATTAAAATATTGTACTAGTTTAGGTAAATATAGGTAAACAAATAATACACTGTTCTGTTTAATTTCACTTTGTGCTCTTCTTATTTGTCCTAAAAAAGTATAAGTAAAATTTGTAGTTTGGGGTATTTTCAGAAGTATCATCTCAAATATAATAAGTCAATTAATTGTTTAAATAGGGGAAGAACTACAGCTAAGAAAGTATTTTTAAATATCTCTAAGTTTGTTTTGATGTAATTATTTTAAGCTTTTACTATTTATGTTATACATTTATATGATTAAAGAAGTGTTTGATGTTCTCAACTGGCCTAAGTACCAAGATGAATGATCTGACTTACAAAATTAACTGAATATACAAGAGCCATGTAAACCCTGTATTTATGCTACAGATTCATCGAGGTCAATATGACCTTTCCTAAATGGGTGTTCACTGGAAGGACTGATGCTGAAGCTGAAATTCCAGTACTTTGTCCACCTCATGCGACAAGTTGACTCATTGGAAAAGACCCTGATGCTGGGACGGATTGGGGGCAGGAGGAGAAGGGGCTGGCTTCTGAGCAGGTCTCAAGGGCCTGAAAAGGTAGCTTCTGAGTTGCAGTCCCTGCTCTGGCAGGGGAGCACCCCCGGCACCCCTGTGGCTCAGCTCAGGAAGGTCAAACCATTGACCAGCAGTGTATGGCTGGAGCCGAATGGGGACAGAGGGGGAAAAGTGGCAGGGAAAAAAAAAAAACTACATATGGAGTTTCAGGTGATACATTGAAAGTATACCTCACTAATCAAATCACATGATACTGAAAACCTAGCTAACAATTTTTTGTGTGTTTTTTATTTTGTTTTTTAATAGTACTAGTGATGTACTGATATGTTTAAAAAGAAGGTGCATGAAGAGGATAGGTATATGCACCTGGTAGAAGTATGTAGCATGGATTTGAGGGGAATAATGAGTGACAGACTAAGTGCTTTTGAATGCTTTAATTACTTCAGTTTTATTCTGTTTAAATACACCTAGCAAGTTGCTCAATAATTGCAGGACAGCTAAAATAAGAACACCGTTAGCTGGTTTTAGAGAATTCTTTATAAAAGATAGTGTTATAATTGTAAAATTCTGTCCTATTTATCAAAGGTAACTCAATACAATTATTATTCTTTATATTTAAGAGGAAAACACAATTTAAATAATTTTATTTTTTTATAGAGATTATACTTTATGAGTAATGAAATAAGTCAATATACATGATGTATAAGTACACTGATGTGAGCACAATAACCTATCATAATGTCTATTTTTGATGAGTTTTCATAGAAAAATCTCTAAAAGGATGTGAACATAAGCCATATAACACTATTTCTCCTGAAATGGAAAAAGCAATGAAAAGTGATAAAGATTCCTTTAAGAGGAATTTTCAGAAAATAAAAACAAAGAACAAAGTATGCACAAACTATAGCTTTTTCTACTTAATTAGCATTCTTGTCCAATTAAACAATAATCATAAAATAACATTTTTTGCCTTTAGAATTATTGCTGAAGTTCAAAGGTTCAAATTTTTAATTGCTACTCATAAAGGATGCAGTGTAACTTTCAAAACTATGAAAAGTCTCCTATTTTACATGATTCAGCAAGATGTTTCTCTTAGAAAAAATATCATTAAAGAGTTCTAACTTTTATGTAAAGTAATGACTGAGAACTTTTTTTGTTTCTACTTTCCAGTTTCAGACCTGGGTGAATAAATCAGAATCAGGCATCTTTTGTGGATGAAAGGAAGTAGAAATCTTAAGATTATAAACTTATTAGTGTGATGCCCATGGGCAAAGATGAAATCAGATATTATAGATGATTTTGAAGCTGCAATTTTAATAATGATAAGGGTAGAGTGAAATGAATAGCTGAAGAAGAAACAAATTTCACCCCTCTGTCCAAACCCATTAATCTGTCAGCATGTCAAAAGTATATTTTACTAATAGTTCATAATAGTGGGTACATGAAGATTAAAAGATAATCAGACATAAAGGTGGTGGGATGAAAATTAGTGTTAAGTTGTAGAAAAGAGAAATTGGAGAGAAATGATATGTCTAGTGAGTTTTAGGCTACACACATTGTGGGTAAGTAGCCACAGTTCTTTAGAGAAAAGATCACAAATGAGTAAAATTCATCAGTTCAGTTCAATCGCTCAGTTGTGTCCGACTCTGTGACCCCATGGACTGCAGCATGACAGGCCTCCTTGTCCATCACCAACTTACAGAGTTTACTCACACTCATGTCCATTGAGTGGGTGATGCCATCCAACCCTCTCATTCTCTGTCATCACCTTCTCTGACCTTCACTCTTTCCCAGCATCAGGGTCTTTTCAAATGAATCAGCTCTTCACATCAGGTGGTCATAGTATTGGAGTTTCAGCTTCAGCATCAGTCCTTCCAATGAACACCCAGGACTGATCTCCTTTAGGACAGACTGGTTGGATCTCCTTGCTGTCCAAGGGAATCTCAAGAGTCTTCGCCAACATCACAATTCAAAAGTATCAATTCTTCAGTGCTGAGCTTTCTTTATAGTACAACTCTCACATCCATACATGACTACTGGGAAAACCAAAGCCTTAACTAGATGGACCTTTGTTGGCAAAGCAGTGTCTCTGCCTTTTAATATGTTGTTAGGTTGGTCATAACTTTTCTTCCAAGAAGCAAGCGTCTTTTAATTTCATGGCTGCAGTCACCATCTGCAGTGATTTTGGAGCCCCCCAAAACAAAGTCTGTCACTGTTTCCACTGGTTCCCCATCTATTTGCCATGAAATGATGGGATCAAATGCCATCATCTTCATTTTCTGAATGTTGAGTTTTAAACCAACTTTCTCACTCTCCTCTTTCACTTTCATCAAGAGGCTCTTTAGTTCTTCTTCACTTTCTACCATAAGGTTGGTGTCATCTGCATATCTCAGGTTATTGATATTTCTCGCAGCAGTCTTGATTCTAGCTTGTGCTTCATCCAGTCCAGCATCTCTCATGATGTTTTCTGCATATATGTTAAATAAGTAGGGTGACAATATACAGCCTTGACATAATCCTTTCCTGATTTGTAATCAATCTGTTGCTTCATGTCCAGTTCTAACTCTTGCTTCCTGACCTGAATGCATATTTCTAAGAAGGCAGGTCAGGTGATCTGGTATTCCCGTCTCTTGAAGAATTTTCTACAGTTTGTTGTGATCCACACATCAAAGGCTTTGACGTAGTCAATAAAGCAGAAGTAGATGATTTTCTGGAGCTCTCTTGCTTTTTTTGATGATCCAACAGATGTTGGCAATTTGATCTCTGGTTCCTCTACCTGTTGTAAATCCAGATTGAATATCTGGAAATTCATGGCTCACATACTGTAGAAGTCTGGCTTGGAGAATCTTGAGCATCATTTTGCTAACACCTGAGATGAATGCAATTGTGTGGTAGCTAGAGGATTCTCTGGCATTGTCTTTCTTTGAGATTGGAATGATAACTGACATTTTTCGAGTCCTGTGGCCACTGCTGAGTTTTCCAAATTTGCTGGCATATTGAGTGCAGCACTTCCATAGCATCATCTTTTAGGACTTGAAATAGCTCAGCTGGAATTCCATCACCTCCACTAGCCTTGTTCATAGTGATGCTTCCTAAGGCCCACTTGACTTCACAATCCAGGATGTCTGGCTCTATGTGAGTGATCACACCATCATGATTATCTGGGTTGTGAAGACCTTTTTTGTATAGTTCTTCTGTGTATTCTTGCCACCTCTTCTTAATATCTTCTGCTCCTGTTAGGTCCATACCATTTCTGTCTTTGTTATGATCATCTTATTCAGGTATGACATAAATCAAATCACTTATGATTATTCGGTGTAAGTGAGAAATAGATTCAAGGGGTTAGATCTGATAGTGCCTGAAGAACTATGGATGGAGGTTCGTGACATTGTACAGGCGGCAGTGATCAAGACCATCCCCAAGAAAAATAAATGCAAAAAGGCAAATAGTTATCTGAGGAGGCCTTACAAATAGATGTGAAAAGGAGAGAAGTGAAAGGCAAAGGAGAAAAGGAATGATATGCCCATTTGAATGAAGAGTTGCAAAGAATAGCAAGGAGAGATAAGACAGCCTTCCTCAGTGATCAATGCAAAGAAATAGAGGAAAACAATAGAGTGGGAAATGCTAGAGATATCTTCAAGAAAATTAGAGATACCAAGGGAATATTTCTTGCAAAGATGGGCACAGTAAAGGAGAGAAATGGTATGGATTTGGAGATTATGCGTTAAAATTTCCCTTAGCTCAGGTATGCCTGTATGTGCAATGTATATATCATAGACACGAGAACACACATGATATATATGTTTTTTTTTTTTTATTAGTTGGAGGCTAATTACTTCACAACATTTCAGTGGGTTTTGTCATACATTGATATGAATCAGCCATAGATTTACACGTATTCCCCATCCCGATCCCCCCTCCCACCTCCCTCTCCACCCGATTCCTCTGGGTCTTCCCAGTGCACCAGGCCGGAGCACTTGTCTCATGCATCCCACCTGGGCTGGTGATCTGTTTCACCATAGATAGTATACATGCTGTTCTTTTGAAATATCCCACCCTCACATTCTCCCACAAAGTTCAAAAAGTCTGTTCTGTATTTCTGTGTCTCTTTTTCTGTTTTGCATATAGGGTTATCGTTACCATCTTTCTAAATTCCATATATATGTGTTAGTATGCTGTAATGTTCTTTATCTTTCTGGCTTACTTCACTCTGTATAATGGGCTCCAGTTTCATCCATCTCATTAGAACTGATTTAAATGAATTCTTTTTAACGGCCGAGTAATATTCCATGGTGTATATGTACCACAGCTTCCTTATCCATTCATCTGCTGATGGGCATCTAGGTTGCTTCCATGTCCTGGCTATTATAAACAGTGCTGCGATGAACACTGGGGTGCACGTGTCTCTTTCAGATCTGGTTTCCTCGGTGTGTATGCCCAGAAGTGGGATTGCTGGGTCATATGGCAGGTCTAGATATATATGTTATATTATTATTATGTGTATCTAGATAGATATAGTGGAATAATATATATGTGTATGTATGAGAAAATCGGGAAAAATACATAATCATATCAGAAGATATGTTTTTTCAGGAATCAGATTGCCACAGACAAAATTGGGTAATTTATGTTGGAGAAATTGTAAAGAAACTGGCACTCTCGCAAACATTTCTGTGAATGTAAGTGCTACAAATTCTATTGGAAATAATTTGGAAATTATTTTTTGGCATTTATTATATGGAAACTATCAAATAATAAAATATATATGTTTGATAGTAATTCTATTTTAAAAATTATCCTACAAATATATTCACATATATTTCCAGATGACTTTGTTTGAGGTATATGGCTATTTACTGAAGTATCATTTATAATACTAAGAGACTGGGAATAATTAAAATGCACAATGATAATAGCTAGATAAATAATTGAAATTCTATAATATCAATTGAATATATGATATATACCAATTTTTACAGAATCATATTTATAACCAAATTAAAAAGATTTTCAAACACATACTGTTAGAGAGGTAAAGAATTTGCTTAGCTTAATAAAGCCTGGGTGTTTATATTGAATTGACCAAGTTTTTTCCCTTTCTTAATAGAAAGTCTAAAAACAGTCATATGTTCCACTTGATAAAATATATATAAATATGTCTTTTCATAATTATTTTATATAAACCCATGAGATATTCTATTTAAAATCACAAAACATGTATTTTTTTCTTACGGGCATTGATTAGTTAAACCAAAAATGCTTTTATACTCCACTGGCTGATACATGTATATTCTCAGGAGAGAAGCCATTTAATATCTCAACATAAAGGAAGTTAGTTTTATTTCTTCCTTTTATCTGTGCAACATAGAATATATAAGAAGAAAAAGTCAAACATGTCAAACATTTTTAAATGAATTTGTAATAAAGATACTTCAAGTTTCATTTTCTACACTTAAGAAATACTCAGGAGGTAAGGAAATTATTTAGGTCAATACCACCTGGATATTTAAATTAGATTGTCCAAATTTGCATTTTCTTTATAGAAAATCTAATAGTAACAATAATATGCACCTTATCCTCAAGTCAAATACTTATCACACTGCACTCCCTCAGACAACAGAAGTTTGTATGGGGCTTCCTAGATGGCGCTAGTTGTAAAGAACCCACCTGCCAATGCAGGAGACCTAGGAGACAAGAGTTTGATCCTTGGATCTAGAAGATTCCCTGTAGGAGAGCATGGCAGCCCACCTCAGCATTCTTGCCTGGAGAATCCCATGGATAGAGAAGCCTGGCGGGTTACAGTCCATAGAGTCACAAAGAGTTGGACAAGACTGAAGCAGCTTAGTAGGGGCATGAGCATGAGAATAATATCTCAAAATACGTTTACAGAGAAATAGAAAAAAAAAAATCTTATCTCTATAAGAAGTAGCAGCATAAACAATTCAGCAATTTCCCTTATTGTGTTCTTATGCTTAAAATTATGTAGCACTTTTTAATTGTAAAATGTTAATGTTAATTGTTCAACGTGAAACAATAGAACTGACAGGCAAACTAAATTTCTGTTATTCAAAATGTAGTTGCCTTGATACAGTGGCAGGATATATATTCATGCCTCACTATTTGGTGCTCTTTTCTCCCTATTTGCTTGCATCCATCTTTCCATCTTTTCCCTCTATTCATGTAATACGGTGGTTTCTACATCAGAAGTATATCTTGGCCTCTTCTATTTCAATCTACTTTACTCCATTTCCAAATAAGTCACTGTGAATTTATGTGTATGTGTACATATATTTCATATAAAAAAGCTATATTGTCCCTCCTTATTAAATTCTTGTATGAAAATCCAAATCTGAGAGGTGGAATCTGATCTTAATAATGCCCCAAGTTGATGTATTTTGAAAATGAAAATTATCTACTACTATTAGTAATTGGACTATTATATCACATTTTTTACTGTTGTTATAAATCTCTGCCTCTATGTTGGGCTTCTGCAGTTCTGTGGAGTTTTCCGTTTTTTGTTGTTGTTGTTGTTGTTCTTGTTTTATTTTCATTTTTAATTTTCTAAACCTATTATTATTTTTTCTACATGTATTCTTTGTTAGCTTATCCTATTGTTCCTTTCCCCTTGCAGTTAATCTTTAATGTATATAAATCTTCTTTATCTACCTCTATTTAACTTTGAATATCTATTCTTTCTTTCTTTTTATTCCTTTCCGCTCAACATATTTGTTAGTTTTATTTTCATTGCTTTATTCCCCAGTTGGCACCTTGCTTTAGTTTTGTTTTCCTGTTTGTGCTTTAGCTAGTTTTATTCTTAACTGGTAGATATAATTTTGGTCTTCTTTGTTCACCTGGTCAATCCATTGAACTTTCCTTTTGTTGGACTGTTTTCATTTTGCTTATGGGTATATATGTATATGTGTATGTTCAGTCACACTTTTTATTGTTGTTATAAACCTCTGCCTTTACGTTCGGCTTTTGCAGTTCTGTGGAGTTTTCCTTTTTTTCTTTTCTTTTTCCTTTCTCTGTCCACTTCTTCTTCTTCTTCTTCTTTTTTTCATTTCTCTGTTTCATAATTTTAATTTTTACTTTTTTAAACCTATTATATTTTTTTCTACATTTAGTCCTCTGTTTGACCCTTGCTTCTCTGCAGGAAAGCAATGACAAACCTAGACAGTATATTAAAAATCAAAGTCATCATTTTGCTGACAAAGGTCCATATAGTCAAGGCTATGGTCTCTTTAGTATTCACGTATGGTTGTGAGAGTTGCACTATCAAGAAGGCTGGCTGCCGAAGAATTGATGCCTTCAAACTGTGGTGCTGGAGAAGACCTTTGAGAGTCCCTTGGACAGCAAAGGAGATCAAACCAGTCAACCCTAAAGGAAATCAACCTTGAATATTCATTGGAAGGACTGCTGCTAAAGTTGAAGCTCCAATACTTTGGTCACCTGACGAGAACAGCTGACTCACTGGAAAAGACCTTGATCCTGGGAAAGATTGAAGGTGGGAGGTGAAAGGAATGACAGAGGATGACATGATTGGATGGCATCACTGACTCAATAGGCATGAGTTTGGGTAAACTCTGGGAGTTGGTGATGGACAGGGAGGCCTAGCGTGCTGCAGTCCATGGGGTCTTGAAGAGCCAGACATTACAAGGCAACTAAACAGCAACAACAATCAAATCTCTATGATGTGCACATGAGACAAAAATGATACTGTATGTCAATTATATTTCAATAAAATAACACTTTAGCAGGTTTTTTGAATGAACATTTTAATGCAATGTTTTGCTTTAGATTGTTATTTTAAAAATAATAAGGAATGGTTTACTGAGTTACTTTAAATCTTTTTTTTTAGCCAAAAAAGTCTTCATTGTATTAAAAATAACTAATTTGAACTATTTCTGAGGTTTCTAATTAAACCAAAAAAGAAAATTTTCAGTGCAATGAAAACATAGCTTAAAAAATGAGGCTAAGCATGGAAGAGTGAAATAATGGAAGTGTTGGAATTTAAAGTTATAAAATGTATGTTTGAGCCTCACAACTGCATTTTTCAGTTAGGTAGCCTTTCCCTTCTCCAGGGGATCTTCCCAACCCAGGGATCAAATCCAGGTCTTCTGTATTGCAGGCAGATTCTTTACCAGCTGAGCACAAGGGAAGCCCTTCAGTTAGGTAGGATTAGATAAATTGCTTACTCCTTTAAGCCTCAATTTTATTCCTTCAGAGTTGGACTAATCATATTAAACCAAGAGGACTGTGACAGTGTTAAAACATAGTTACTAACAAATAGCAGTTCAGTGTAATTTTGGCTAAACGTTGAACAAATATTTAATACAATTTCCTCGTTTTCACACAAGTGAAATTATAGCACAAACTTAACATTTCAGAATCCAAAGCTTGATAAATCCAGATGTTAAAAATATAATATTGTAAGAAGAATATATGCTTATGAAAATCACACAGAGATTCCATTAAATGTGTCAGGATGTCCTTAGATAAGCATGCTTATATTGTTTTCTCCTTCCATCTTAGTTTTGAAAAGCTAGCTAAGCCTGTGAAATTAGAGTTGCTATTTAGTGATAATGCAGAGATAAACTAACTCTTATTAAAATTAAAATGCTCAAGAACTTCACAGAAGTTAACTCCAAAAGCAACATCTGTAAATCAACTATGAAAAGCAATTACTTTTTCGATAAGAAAAATTCATGAGAAAATTTCAACAAAGCAGCAGCAAGTTGTCTTTCTATAGAAAAAAGAACCAAGACTTACATTTACATTTAGCCATTGTGAATGAGAAAATATAGACCAATTCATTCAATACTTATACAAAGAACATTTCTAAAGTCACTGTAGAGTTAATGATTTTTTAAAAGATTAGATGATTTGATAAAGAGATCTTAGACTGCTTAAAAATTTCAGTGCTCAAAAAGTAATTTAATATTCTTATATTTACTATGTTGAGTTCCTTCTTTCTCAAATAATATTTTCAAAATATTTTTCTAAAAACAGTTAGTCTTTTTAAATACAATTGTGTATTCAAAGTTACCAAAACGTTAATAGAAGAATTCCTGCTAAGATTAGAATTCCTGCTTTACCTACATAAATGATAGATTTGCATAGATATGAAATAGGTAATGTTTAAGTGGGAGCAAAATGATGGTAATATAAGCAATTCTACAAATACATATGGGAAATGCATTATTCATTTAAATCATTTAAATACAAAGCATTCTCTTTTGGAAACTATAATTACAAAATTCTCAGAAGCAAGGAGTTTATGTATTATGTAAGATGTTCATAGAGATTGTTGGTCTCTCAACCAATAATTCATCATCAATTCATGAGTGTTCATATACAATAGGAGAAAAATTCTATTCAAACTTATATGTTGCTGTTAACCCCTTTCCTTATTAACTTATCAGACATAGAAAATACTTTACATAAGCTAGCAATTAGGGAATGAAGAGTGCATTGGGGAAATAAATATATTTGTGATATCTCTGATATTTTCATCATCATTCACCCATTCACTAAATAATGACATTAAATAATGATGTCTATCCTAAAAAGCAAATATCATATACTAGTTGCATGACTATGGTAGGTACAAAGCAGAGAGAGTGAAGATATATTTGTGGCTTTGAATTGTTCTTCACTTCTATAGAGACAAACAAACAAACACATAAATAGTAATATATAGATGGACCTTGAACAACATGGGTTTGAATTGCACAGGTTCACTTATATGTGGATTTTTTTCAGTAAATATGGCATACCTATATCTTCATTTTATAGATCTTTAACTGTGGCAAACAGTTTGTGTTTGTTAGAGATCACAATATGTGGAATGAAAAGAACTAGAATCTGAGCCTGATTCTATCTATCCAAACTATTTCAGCTTCTTACCTTTAGGTTTGTTATTTATCAATTTCTTTCTTTTTTTGAGGCAGAGACAGCAGTATGCAGATTTTAACTGCATGCAGGTAGGAACCCTAAACCTCATAATCTTTGTTCCAGGATCAACTGTGATGGAGTGTGTATAACAATACAAACAAAATCTCTTGGGTACTACTTAAAAAAAAAAAAGCAAACAACTATTCTGGATGGGGAAGGTTGTAGGTGATATTGGAGCATATTTTTGAAGGATGATTGAGAGGTTATCATATAAAGAACATTCCTAGCACAGGTCAAAGTCATGCAAAAATACAGAAATATAAACACAGTATGATCACAAGATAGTAAGTTTCAATGGACTTTAGTATATTTGGGTGTGACAAAGTTGGAGAAGCAGGTTGAGGTCAGATCTTAATATGTGTAAATGAGAATATAGTTATTGAGAAATTTCTCAAAACACAAAATTCACTTTTAAAACTATGTTCTAGCCAGCTGCCATGTCACAGGCAGCCTTGTGGAAAGGCCCGCATAGCAATGAACTAAGGCATTCCATAAAAACTCATGAAGGAGTACAGAAGCAGATTTCTGAGGCATGCCAACAGTCACCTGAGTGAACTTGGAAGCAGATTTTACCCGAATGACACAATTAAAAGATTAATTGCAACATTATCAGAAACCTTGAGCCAGAACTAGCTAGTTAGGCCACTCCCAGAATTCCTGCCCATGGCATATTTGAGGGAATATGGATTTGCTTTTTAGGCTGCTATTTTGGTGTAACTTACAATAGCCAATATACAATTAAAGTGAAATAAACTGTTAAAAGCAGTCCTAAAACAGCTTGTTCATCCATGGCACAGAAAGCTCTGTGTGTGTGTTTGTGCATGGCTGGAGCTGGGGGGGGATAATTTGGGGAGATTGTGGTAGAGTCTAATATCCAGTGTCAGGTCCTAACAGAGTATCAGAATTTTGTATTTTAAGTTATAAGAAGTTTCTAAACCATTAATAATAATAATAGAATAATACTTATAATAGAAAAACTGCAGTTCTTCAGGTTTGTTAACATCATTCACTAACTTTTAAAATCACCTATTATGTTTGAAGCTCTGCTCAACACCTCAGTTTCCCTAGAAAAGCAAGTACCATAATGGTTTTACCTCAAGATCCTATCCTGAGACAAAGGTCTGCTAAGATGGAGTGGAGTCTCTACTCGTGGCTTTCAATGGTACCAAGAGAGATGGTATATGGAATGGTGAAAATGAAAGAACAAAATAATTCATGACTGTGTCCAACAGATTCAAAAAAGTGCATAGAAGAGAAGGAAGTCTGTTTTTCTAATCAATTTTTACTGACAACATAATCCTAGTAGAAATTTCAGACATAAGAATGCACAAAGAAATTACCTCTTTGTTGAAAAGGCAGTCACTTCAGTGTTTAGATTTTTAGGTCTGTCTCTGAAAACACAAAATTCCATGTTTTCATGTTTTATTTTACCTGTATTTAGGAGCAGCCTACAGGAAATTATGTTCACTAAAAATAGTTATTTAAAATAGTTACTCAGGTAACTAAGTGATCTACTATACAATCCCTTGCTGTGTGATGTTTTAGATGGGGTTGGTTTAGCCCACAGGCACTGGAAGCTTTCAGACCATGAAATTATCCCGGTGTAACTTTTTCCACCATAACACCCCTTAACTGGGAACCCATTGTGTTCCTACAATTCTGCTTCAATACACAGCCTCAGTTTAAGTTCTTATGAACTCCATGACTGACAAATTTTGAGTTAAGAATGATCTTTTGAAACAGTCTATTAATTGTGATAGCTCTTTGTTGCAGGAGCTGGGAAAGAACTCTTTTAGGCTTGGCGGTGACAGCACTGAAATAACAACGCTAATGACAACACTAAGCTTTTCAACCACACTGTCATCTAAATTTTTGTATTTTACAAACACTGTAGCTGTAATCATCATTCTTCAAGGAACTGGATTCCTGAATAAGAGCTGTCTTTACACCTTGTCTGTGATTCTTACATATGACTTAGAGAAACACTTTGACAGCTTTGGAGAGAATATCTTATGTCTTCTGTAGGTTTTCTACTTAGTCATACCGAATTTAGCTTTACTGACTTTATAATCTCTCTCTCTCCCTTTTTTTGGGGGGTTGGAAGGGGTGGAGAGAGGGTAGGGAACAAAGATACCACCAAATTTTAGAAATAGACATCACAGGTTCTTTCACATAATTAGAGCACAATAGCAATTCTTCAGCCATTTAACAGAAAAAAGAGGGATCTATTTTAAAATTCTTGACAGTCAAGGTAATATTTAATTATAACTATATTTTAGATCTGATAATTTAAAATGTATCTAATAACTTTTATTTGTTCTCAAATTATCTGCCTCTGTGAGAAAAATAATATATATTATAAAACATGGCTCATAGTATGATTTAGCTTTATTTATTATATTTATTTGCTTACACTGGACAGAACTTACAGAATACTTTTTTCATTTAGATAAAGCTCATATGATATGCCACTTTTAAATAGATATATTTCCAATTCTTACCTGCACATCCTCTTATAAAGCTAAATACATTCACTGTATATTTACTATTCATACCCTTCAAAGGCAAGATAATGTCTACACTGATATCTTCTCTGTGTCTATATAGTCATATCACATATGTATTATATATGGTAAAAAGTAATCATACATTCAGTCAATCTATAGAACTCATCAATGCTTTTTAACTGTTAAACTAGCATATATTTGATTCCAGCAGGGTTTTAATTCAGAGATTTAAATGATCTCTTATTGTTTAAACTCTCAAAAGCAAAATCATTCCTCATGCATTTAAATTTTGATTTCCTCTCAAGTCAGATGCTTTGTAGATGAAATCTAATTGGGTTAAACATTCTTATTCTCTGATTTAGCCTTCCCTAAACCAGCCCATGCATAGAAAATGGCCCACACATTTTAAAAAATGTTTAAAGCTTATGATTTCAGATATGTAAAATTTAGAAATGTTAATTCCATAGTTTTCTGAACTAATTCATATGCCTAAACTGCTCTTAAACCTAAAACAAAATAACTCCAAACATCTCTGATGAAGAGCTCAGAATCATAAGCTTATCAGCCTGCTGAGAACTCTAATCTCAGGTACTACACTACCAAAAAAAATATGGTTATGGTAGAGATGACATGAGATAACTGAGCCACACTCTCACCATAAATACAGGCATGGACTAAGTACCCAGATAAATGACAGGCATTCTAATCATGACATTTCTTCTTTTCTCTGCACTAGAAAGAATGATAATGAGACTCTTTTTATATGTTTGTCCTTACAGGTAGCAAGCAAACAGTTGGACATGACCAAGTGACTTTACACACGATCACAGTTACACTTCATATAAGTAGGTGATCTTTTCATATGAGGCGTGCAATTGAAATTCTAAAAGATTACTGGTATGTAATACCACTGTATGTTAATTCTATTTTAAGAAGCAATGATCACATCCTAATTGGCAGCATTTTCTGAGATCTGGATTTCTTTATATTTTGAGTAAAACAAATAAATACTTTCTTCCTGACCCTATCATGTTAAATGAGTAGTGAAAATTTCAGAGCTGTGTTGGGTTGCATGCTTGTGTGCAAACTCAGTCGTGTCATACTCTTTGCGACCTCTGTCCATGGGACTTTTCTGGCGAGCATATTGAAGTTTATTGCCATTTCCTTTTCCAGGGGATCTTCCCAACTCATGGATCAAGCCCACAGTTCCAGAGACTCCTGCATTGGCAGATGGGTCTTTATCACTGCACTGTCTGGGAAGCCCCTCTGTTGGGTTACTAGGTCTCTAATTTGATTCCTGAAGGAAAAATTGGTTGCAAAAGTAGATTGCTTTTCCAGTAACTTAATTCTCGATGAAATACATGATTTTATATCACTCACCTTTTCCTAAAGAAGTATTTTCAAATGGATAGAGAAAGACTGCACATTTTAAATCTAGAATTGACCAGATTAGAGTCTTCAATTGAAGAGGGGCCATGTTCATGAGAACAGAAGTTAATGCTAAAATAATTACAAGGGGTGAAGATCTAACACTTCAATGATTATCAGTCAGCTTATACCATTTATGGAATGAAATTCTATGATTATCAGAGATTGACAAGAGAGACAAGAAAGAAAAAGAGGGTTTTTTTTGTTTTTTTTTTTTTCTTCAAGAAACATGTTTAAGAGCTTCAGGCTAGGACTCTCCATTGTGAATAACATAATCACTCCTATTCTCAGCTGTTTCACCTATAAAATCATGAATAACTCTAATAGTTAAAAGATTTAAACAAAATGATACACATAAATCCTTTAGCACATAAGTTCTCAATAAGTGTTAACTTTTGTGTTATTATCATTATTATGATAGGCTTTAAGACTACAACTAAAAATGATTTGAATAGAAATAAATAGAGTGTGGTCAATTTTGGAAAGAATTAGTCTGTTTTGAATAAGGTATAGTTACAGTCAAATGTCAAGAAGCTTTATAAGGATGTCAAATAATAACTTCAAATTATAAAACATGATTAATGTCAATAGTGAATGGGACAAGATAATACTCAACATTTCACTCAAGTTCTAAAAACAATTCTTTCATTTATAAAACCTGAGAAATCAACAAGCAAACACTTTAAACTAATTGTCAATATAAATTAGTATACTGCTGTATTATATGTGGTAAACATTATAAGAGGACATGATTTCTGTCCCAAAGTGAGGAAAATGACCTAAAGAAAAATGTGTCAAAATCTAGCTAACTAAAAATAAGTGAACAGAACTTATAATAAACTAACTTAAAATAGTAAACTCTCATTAAGAGAAACATGTTAATATTAACAATAAATGCTATAAATTATTTTTAAGATTAAGTTACAGGAACATATAATTTTTATTAATTAGCTACAAAATATTACATATTTGCAATAATTTTATTTTAAATCTGGTATGGGCATCATGAAAAAGAAAAAAGAGAAATAACATTGGCAGTCAAAAGCTAAAACCTTCCCATTACTCATTTGTAACATATTACTTCTCATAAATAACTACTAAGGTATTTTAATTTCAACACTAAATTTCTACTTTAAATTCTATTTCAGCACAATCTCTCCTTATATTTTTATTTTGTTTTGATTTTTCCTTCTATAACTATTCCATAATTGCAATTTTCAACCCTTTTAGAAATGTTTCTGTTTAATTTTGCTCATTCCTTTTCTAACCTCCAAGATATATCAAAAAAGTAAAGAAGGAAGGCAGAGAGAGAGAGAAATTTTTTTTAACATGAAAATTCTCTTTAACTTATTGGTCATTTTTTACTCTGTAAGACACTGAGATACAATTTAGTCACTTGCCCATTTCTCTATTGAGTGGCATTCTGCACCTCACATTACAATTGGCAGAGAGACTCTTAAATCAATACTTACCGGGAGAGAAAGCCTTAATATATGGGATGGGTGATGCTTATAAGTGATGAAGCAATCAGGAGGAAAAACAGGTCCATGTTTATCTGAAACAATCATCCTATAATTCAACCTAGTCACAGTCATCTAAAGAAAGGGTAAGTCATCCAAACAGAAATGTAAGAAAACCAAGTTTGCATTCTTTTGGCTAGAAATCACTCCCAGATAGATTGATTTCATGGGCTAGAAGAAAATTTAACACATTTGGAAACTAGGAAGGGATAGAAAAAATAATATGTAAATGAGTTTCTTGAAACAGTTACAAGATTACTCATAGATACAGTAACATGGGGCCACCCAAGGAAAATCAGAAGAGACTACTTGGTGCATTTTAACAGAATGTTTCCTTTGGTTTTATTTTGGTGTCAAATCTCAATAGGTAACTGCTACATAGATTCTGTGTTTAGAAGGATTTTAAGGGTGTGCATTGTTGAGAAGAAATAAAAGCTATGAATCAGTTGCTACATCTGCCAGGGAAAAGGGATGGAAATGAGATATTTGTCATCCAAGCCATCTTTGTCATCCCAAAATCCTCAACTGTGATGCCTGCCAAACCTGGTTCAAATGCCTCTAAGTCATTTAAACATAGAAAATACCCTCTGGTCATAACAAACACCCTCTTCCAACAGCACAAGAGAAGACTACACATGGACATCACCAGATGGTCAATACTGAAATCAGATTGATTATATTTTTTGTAGCCAAAGGTGGAGAAGCTCTTTACAGTCAGCAAAAACAAGACCAGAAGCTGACTGTGGCTCAGATCATGAACTCCTTATTGCCATATTCAGACTTAAACTAAAGAAAGTAGGGAAAAATACTAGAACATTCAGGTATGACCTAAATCAAATCACTTGTGATTATACAGTGGAAGTCAGAAATAGAATTAAGGGAATAGGTCTGATAGACAGAGTGCCTGATGAACTATGGCCAGAGATCCATAACACTGTGCAGGAGACAGGGATCAAGACCATCCTCAAGAAAAAGAAATGCAAAAAAGCAAAATGGCTGTCTGACAAGGCCTTACAAATAGTTGTGAAAAGAAGAGAAGTGAAAAGGAAAGGAGAAAAGGAAAGATATACCCATTTGAATACAGAGTTCCAAAGAATAGCAAGGAGAGACAAGAAAGTCTTTCTCAGTGATCAGTGCAAAGATATAGAGGAAACCAGTAGAATGGGAAAGACAAGAGATGTCTTCAAGAAAATGAGAGATAGCAAGGAAACATTTCATGCAAATATGGGCTCAATAAAGGACAGAAATGGTATGGACCCAACAGAAGCATAAGATACTAAGAAGAGGTGGCAAGAATACACAGAAGAACTGTACAAAAAAGATCTTCATGACCCAGATAATCACAATGGTATGATCACTCACCTAGAGCCAGACATCCTGGAATGTGAAGTCAAGTGGGCCTTAGGAAGCATCACTAAGAACAAAGCTAGCAGAGGTGATAGAATTCCTGTTGAGCTATTTCAAATTCTGAAAGATGATATTGTGAAAGTGTTGCGCTCAAAATGCCAGCAAATTTGGAAAATGCAGCAGTGGCCACAGGACAGGAAAAGGTCAGTTTTCATTCCAATCCCAAAGAAAAGCAATGCCAAAGAATGTCCAAACTACCACACAATTGCACTCATCTCACACACTAGTAAAGTAATGCTCAAAATTCTCCAAGCCAGGCATCAACAATACGTGAACCATTAACTTCCAGATGTTCAAGATGACTTTAGAAAAATCAGAGGAACCAGAGATCAAATTGCCCACATCGTTGGATTGTCGAAAAAGCAAGAGAGTTTCAGAAAAACATCTATTTCTGCTTTATTGACTATACTGAAGACTTGACTGGGTGGATCACCATAAACTGTGGAAAATTCTGGAAGAGATGGGAATACCACACCACCTGACCTGCCTCTTGAGAAATCTGTATGCAGTTCAGGAAGCAACAGTTAGAACTGGACATAGAAAAACAGACTGTTTCCAAATAGGGAAAACAGTACATCAAGGCTGTATACTATCACCTTGCTTATTTAGCTTATATGCAGAGTACATCATGATAAACGCTGGACTGCTGAACCACAAGCTGGAATCAAGATTACTGGGAGAAATATCCATAACCTCAGATATGCAGATGACACCACCCTTATGGCAGAAAATGAAGAAGAACTAAAAGCCTCTTGATGAAAGTGAAAGAGGAGAGTGAAAAATTTGGCTTAAACTCAACGTTCAGAAAACTAAGATCATGGCATCTGGTCTCATCACTTGATGGGAAATAGATGGGGAAACAGGAAACAGAGACAGACTTTATTTTCTTGGGCTCCAAAATCACTGCAGATGGTGACTGCAGCCATGAAATTAAAAGACGCTTGCTCCTTGGAAGAAAAGTTATGACCAGCCTAGACAGCATATTAAAAAGCAGAGATATTACTTTGCTGACAGAGGTCTGTCTAGTCAACGATATGGCTTTCCAGTAGTCATGTATGGATGTGAGAGTTGGGCCATAAAGAAAGCTGAGTGTTGAAGAATTGAAGTTTTGAACTGTGGTGTTGGAGAAGACTCTTGAGAGTCCCTTGGACTGAAAGGAGATTTAACCAGTCCATCCTAAAGGAGATCAGTCCTGAGTGTTCATTGGAAGGACTGATGTTGAAGCTGAAACTCCTATACTTTGGCCACCTCATGCGAAGAACTGAATAATTTGAGAAGACCCTGATGCTGGGAAAAATTGAATGTGGGAGGAGAAGGGAATGACAGGGGTAGAGATGGTTGGATGGCATCACTGACTCAATGGACATGAGTTTGAGTAAATTCCGGGAGTTGGTGATGGACAGGGAGGCCTGTTAGCTGCAGTCCATGGGTTTGCAAAGAGTCAGACACAGCTGAGCCACTGAACTGACTGACTGAAGTCATTTAAAAGTTTTATAACTCTGATCAATTACCTAACCTCTCTAATTCTTTACTTTCAGTTTTATCACTTGAAAAGTGATGATAATAATAGATACTCTGATTATATACAGTAAATTCAGAACTCACTGATAAACAAATATGCTAACATGATGCCTGACACATCATGGCAAACATTTACAGAGTATGTTCTTTTATTTTTTCCATAACATTTGAGCCATCTTATATTTTGTTTACAGAGAGCAGTCATTCTTTAACTTATGCTACTGTCGTTTATATACAGATATTTTATTGAAGCCACCTTTGGTAATTACGGTGATTTGTCCATATTCTCAAGAAAGGACTCTTGAATGTTCCTTGGCTAAAGAACTAAACAGAAAAATCCCTCTCCCTCTTTCATATTTAAAAGGGAAAGTCAATATTAATCAAGTGAGTATGTTTACGAAAGTCATATCTTCCTCCTCGGGAAGGGAAAAAAATATGCCTAAGCTTGCCCAGCATTGGTTTCTCTTCAGAGTACAAATATCTGATACCTGAAGTGGTAACTGCGTCTTGACAAATGATTTAAAAAATAAGTTTCAGACAATATATAACATGGATACGATATTTCAAAGTCTTTATCCATGATGCTGTCTTCTTTAAAAGGTGGGGGTTTTATAACAGATTTGAAAATTCTGAATACATATAAAATATATAACATAAAAATATAATAAATATATATAATAAATATAAATATATATAATATAAAAATACATGTAAAAGAAAAATTAGTACAATGTATCTCCATCAAATTATGTCACCAAAGAAAGCATTTGTCATGTTTTGAAATAAAAATCATCTGTATGTTGTAAACATAATGACATGTAAACATCTTTATTAAGGCCCTATCTTAAGTGAATATAGATAGCAGTAACGAAGAGTTCTGAAGAAAAGGATTTCTACATGGTTTCCATGTGGTTAGCAAAAATTTTACTAAGTTATGATGATACTGAAACTTTGCAATCCTATCTTGCCTTTGAAGTTACAAGCCCAGAGTTCTCTGCATCCTCTAAAGTGTAATCAACAGCAAAAATGTTAGTCTTAGAAATAAAAGCAGTAGGCTTTAAATCTCAGTATACTATAATTTTATCTGTCATTCCATGTATTGAAAATTAGGGGGGAAATACATATATATGTATATTTTAATATAGTCTAATAATATACTTGGAATGTTACACAATTTAACATCTTCATGGAGATAAATGTGCCTTAATTTCTTTGTTTTTTTTCAGTATGTCATAAAAGTATTTTACTGGTAAATTAGTCATATACATAAAAACAAATGGACATCATGAATGTATAAAAATCCTGTCTGCCTTAATAATTATTTTGTATATATTTTTACTTTTAAGGTTACTTCTCAAACATTCTTTCAACTGATGCTCAGTAAATGTCTTAAATTATTAAATTTTCATCTTGTTTTACAGAGGAAAATAAGACTTTGAATCATTTTCTATATGAAGAAATGTTCACCTTTAATATTTTAATGGTTATATAATACTTGAAACACAGTATATATGGAAATTCAGATTTGTTCAATAGTCATTATAATCTTTTCCCTCTATTGCACTGGTATTATTCTTTTCTCATGGAGCCTCTGCTCTATTGCAGAAATAGAAAATAAAAATCTAGATAGCAATAATCCCTATACAAGAAATAAGGACATTATGATTGAGAGTGTCTAGAAGATTATTTTATATTGTTGCCCCCTCCTTTTGCTCAAAGGAATATATGCAGAAAAGTGATATAAACTAATGCATCTTTTTGAAGACCATTCTTTTGAAGAATAGATGTTAAGCTGAGTGGGAGCAGAGAAGTTTGGATGAGAGACTGGAGTAGCGAATGAGTAGTAGTAGTAGTACAATAAAAAATGATTAACTCTAAGATTGAATCAGATATGAGATTAATAGAAGGAAGGAGATATAGAAAAAGTCATAGATAAAGAGCTTGAATGGTTTCCCAGGTAACTTAGTAGAAAGAAAACCTTTCAACATAAGAGATGGAAAGCCAGGTTCAATCCCTGGGTCAGAAAGATCCCCTGGAGGAGGAAATGACAATCCACTGCAGTGCTCTTTGCCTAAAACACCTTATGGACATAGAAACCTAGTAAGCTACAGTCCATGAGATTGCAAAGAGTTAGACATGACAGAGTGACTGAGCACAGGCACATAGAGCTTGAAATTCAGGTGGACAATGGAGTCATTTTTAAAGATGGGAATGATGACCTCTAATAACTAATACTGTGGTGTACATTCTTAGTCATAATAGGTGTAGCAATAATCATTTACTTAGAAGTAGAATTCATTTACTATTTATATACTCACTATACATAGTTTCCTTTTATGAATATTCTTACCAATCTAAATTCATAATAACTACATGTAATAATATTGGTTTTGCTAGACCCTAAAATATTTGAAATATTATATATTTGAAGTATGGTACATGTGATGGCTAATTTTATGTTAATTTGAATAGAGTAAAGGATGATCATAAAGTTAGTTGGTAAAACATTTTCTCTGGGTATGTTTGTGAGAGTGTTTCTGGAAGAGATTAGTATTTGAGTCAGTAGACTAAGTAAAGTCTATGATGGAAATGCAGTGAGCATCATCCAACCCTTTGAAGGCCCAAATAGAAGAAAAAGATGGAGTAAGGGCCAGTCATCTCATTTTGCATGCTAGCAAAGTAATGCTCAAAATTCTCCAAGCCAGGCTTCAACAGTATGTGAACCTTGAACTTGAAGATGTCCAAGATGGATTTAGAAAAGGCAGAGGAACCAGAGATCAAATTGCCAACATCCACTAGATCATCAAAAAAGCAAGAGAATTCCAGAAAAACACCTACTTCTGCTTTTTTGACTACACCAAAACCTTTGTGTGAGTCACAACAAACTGGAAAATTCTTTAAGAGACGGGAATACCAGACTACCTTACCTGCCTCCTAAGGAATTTGTATGCAGGTCAAGAAGCAATAGTTACAACTCGACATTTAATAACTGGTTCCAAGTTGGGAAAGGAGTACATCAAGGCTGTATATGATCACCCTGCTTATTTAACTTATATGCAGAGTATATCATGAGAAACGCTGGGCTGGATGAAGCACAAGCTGGAATCAAGATTGCTGGGAGAAATAACAATAACCTCAGATATGCAGATGACACCACCCTTATGGTAGAAAGTGAAGAAGAATTAAAGAGCCTCTTGATGAAAGTGAAAGAAGAGAGTGAAAAAGTTGGCTTAAAACTCAACATTCAGAAAACTAAGATCGTAGCATACAGTCCCATCACTTCATGGCAAATAGATGGGGAAACAGTGGAAACAGTGACAGACTTTATTTTCTTGGGCTCCAAAATCACTGCAGATGGTGACTGTAGCCATGAAATCAAAAGAAGCTTGCTCCTTGGAAGAAAAACTATGACCAACATAGACAGCGTATTAAAAAGCAGGGAGACACTACTTTGCTAACAGTGGTCTGTCTAGTCAAAACTATGGTTTTTCCATTAGTCACGTATGGATGTGAGAGTTGGACTACAAAGAAAGCTGAGTGCTGAAGAACTGATGCTTGTGCACTGTGGTGTTGGACAACTCTTGAGAGTCTCTTGGATTGTAAGGAGATCCAATGAGTCCATGCTACAGGAGACCAGTCATGAATGTCCATTGGAAGGACTGATGTTGAAGCTGAAACTCCAATACTTTGGCCACCTGATGCGAAGAATTGACTCATTAGAAAAGACCCTGATGCTGGGAAAGATTGAAAGTGGGAGAAGGGGAGACAGAAAATGAGATTGTTGGGTTGCATCACCGACTGCAGGGACATGAGTTTGAGTAAGCTCTGGGAGTTGGTGATTGACAGGGAAGCCTGGTGTGTTGCAGTCCATGGGATCACAAAGAGTCAGACATGGTTGAGCAAGTGAACTGAACTGAAGGGCCAGTTTACTTTCTGCTTGGGCTGGGACATTCAACTTCTCCTACCTTTGGTAACTGTCACTCCTGGTTCTTGGGCCTTTAGACTCAGACTGGAGCTTATACCATTGCCTCATCAATTCTTAGATCTTTGGACTCTGACTGAATTATACCACTGACTTTCCTGTTCGCCAGTTTGCAGACAGTAGATTATTGGATTTCTTGGACCTCCATATCCTTATGAATAAATCCCTATCATAAATCTTTTATATCATTATGGAGAGAGAAAATTTTTGTTAAATCTAAAAATCATAATGATTTTTTTTTGTGTGTAAAGTGTGAGGAAGCCACTGAAGTCAAGAAATATTCTATACTGGTTTGTGACAAAATTCTGACTCTGATTTCGTTAAAAATGTTGACTACTTCACTTCAATGGGCTTCCCTGTTGGCTCAAATGGTAGGAAATCTGCCTTCAATGCAGAAGACCCGGATTCAGCCCCTAGGTCTGGAAAATCCACTGCAGAAGGGAATGGCAACCCACTCTAGTATTCTTGCCTGGAGAATTCCATTGACAGAGGAGCCTGAGGCACTACAGTCCATGGAGTCACAAAGAGTCTGACAGGACTTTTCACTTTCACTTTTCATTTCAGTAACTATGCCTTACCTCCAAGTCTGCCAGAAATAATGTTCAGTAACAAGTATTCAAAGATGAAAAACACATATGCTCTAACATCAGGGAATTTGCTATCTAATTGAATAAAGAAACACATAAACAAATAATTTTGAGAAAGGTAAGGACTAACAGTGGAGAAGGAAATGGCAACCCACTCCAGTATTTTTGCGGAGAATCCCATGGACAGAGGAGGCTGGTGGGCTACAGTCCCAGGGTGTTGTAGAGTCAGAAATGACTGAGCAACAAAACACACACAGCAAGCACTAACAGGGTACAAACTCAGAGCAAGGGCACTTATCCTAGTCCAGCGGGTCAAGAATATCTTTTTGGAGAGCACACTGTCTAATATAAATCTTAAATGTAGGTAATGAGTTAGATAAGTAAATATTAGGAGCTATCATGTTTTAGGCAAGAGAAAAGTATGAGCAAATGTAGGCAATTGTAAAAGACATAGATGTGTTTGAGGAACCAATAACATATCTATAGTATTGTAACTTGAATATCAAATTGGAACAGGCTGGATTATAAGGCCAGGGAAGCAAGCCAGGACTGTGATTTTAAGTGACAGGTTGTATGCCAAGTAGATGATCACAATAAAGCCATAGACGTGCTAAAATAGAAAGGTCAGTTTCAAATTGTAGATAAATCACTATGGCAACAATGCAGACTGGATTTTAGGGATGCAAGATATAAAGCCAAGGGACATGGCTTTTCTTTGCATCCAATAAAGGAAATAAGCCCAGGTTAAAATGTGACAAATGTGCTGAATCTTATACAGTTGAATACTTTTCATTGAGATGCTATGATATATAACATTAAATAGCATAAATATCTATATAAATATACACAAAGGCAGAAAAGTTTCAGTTCTGATGGCATAAAGAACTTACAAGTGATGGTGGAGTAAATGAAATGCTACTGGAATGTATTTTTCCTATTTACACAACTTCCTTCACCTACTTGGGAAAGAGTGAACTGTAACAAAGGTAATGTTCCTTTTAATAATAAAAATGCAAAAAATTAAAAAAAAAAAAAGAACTTACAAGGAATTTACATAGAAAAAAAAGATTGCTGAAATCATGACTATTTTCAACCAAATTTCTAGTTGTCTCTTTTCCACTTAATTTCTTAGGATAGAGTACATGCGTGTGTATGTGTTTCTTTGATGCATCACCTTCATTCTCAGAGGAGAATTTCCTTGGACAAGGAAAGAATTTTGTTTGCATCCAAGAGAACTTCTTATTATGTACTAAACACCTAAAAATTTCACGAGAATTAATCAAAACTGTAAAAATGAACTTTTCTCTGCAAGTCAATTAAAACATGATAAACCAAGGCAATAAGATATGAGTGTAGAAATGTCAGTAGCTTTGGAATAAAGTAGTTTGGTAATATTTCTGAGAAATGACTGTCTACTTAATTAATTTTATTAATGTAATAAAATAATGGTGATCATATATCATTTTCATTTAACTAGAGTTGGGAGTATCCACATCTAAAACATTCAGATGTAAAATATTTTGAAAGAGGTTTCAGATGTAAAACTAATTTTCCTTCTCACAATTAATCCATTTGCTACTGTTTCTTATTGCCTCTGCTTTCTGATATTCTGCCCTGCTATTGGTTTACTCTTCATTTTCTTTTTT
This sequence comes from Cervus canadensis, assembly GCF_019320065.1. Taxonomy (NCBI): domain Eukaryota; kingdom Metazoa; phylum Chordata; class Mammalia; order Artiodactyla; family Cervidae; genus Cervus; species Cervus canadensis. The sequence continues at coordinate 45,026,085 of NC_057393.1, forward strand.
CATCATCAGTATTTTACTACAGTATCTAGATTGTTTCTCAGCTCTAATTTTGCTAATTCTTACAGTTATGACTTCCTCCTGGATACTAAACTGGACTACTTCAAATATTTAACCCCTGATTACATCCCTTTTCGAGATAGCCAGGATCACCCCTATAAAGGCCAGAATAAGGCATTGGTATGAGAGTTTGTGTGTGTGTGTGTGTGTGTGTGTGTGAAGTTACCATCATTCTTAGAGTGCTTGAATGGAAATCCATCAGTGTTCTCTCAGATAATGAACTGTAATAATTCAAAAGATCACTGAAAAAGTAACGAAATCTCTGCAGTCTGCAATAAACACCTGTTTTTACAATTTCCTGAGTTTTAAAATTTCATCTCTTGAGCTAGACATCCCGGTGTGAAGTGCCCTAGTTTTGGGGAAAAATAACTTGGCGTGGACTGTGGAGACATGGCTATAGATTTTTGTCTTAAATCTTCACAGTCACTGAGTATCTTTTTTTACTCCAGAGAAGAAGAAAGGCAGACAATTCACTAAGGGGAAGTTATCTTTTTCTACAGTTAGAAACCAATGCTTAACCAGTGAAACAAAAGCTTTGCAAATATACTCCTCATAGTGCTAGAAATTTAATATCATGCTATAGAAACAGCTTACTGTTTATTTATAGTAAATAATGTTATGTTTTATTCCAATATTTTGTGCTTATTCTTGAATGGATTGAGGAGAGTTGGAAATAAGCCTACTCCACACACAATTATCAACTAGGAAATAAATATTCATTTCCTTTAAAAGGTCCATTGCTTAATCTCTTTCAGTCTCAATTTTATTTTCTGTAAAATGCATATAAGGATAATTATAATAATTATGATAAAAATAATAGTATCTACCTTCTATTGTTATGAGGAATAAATGAGAAAGAACTGCTAGTGATATGTCTTTCACAAGGAAACATTTAAGAAGTTCTAGCAGTTACTAACAACCCTAATTGAATACTACATCTTGCATAAGATAGCAGTTCACAAAGACATTAACATGATCCCACCAAGCAAAAGTCTGAGCAATCCTTCTTCCTCTGGCTGCACTAATTTCAATCAATGTCAGTCTCCACTCTGGAGAACGATCAAGAGATGAATTCTTTTCAAAATCAGTAAGCCAAACATCAGTTATCTAGTGACAGGAGCTTGCCTCTGAGGGTCACAAACACTGAGAAATCAATAAATAGCATTGGAAAAGTATTGTGATGGATACTGCTAGTTTCAAAATTAATCATATTTAATGTTATTTAATAACACTGATGATTTGATTCTCACTGTGGGTTAAATTTCTGAGTGAACAAGACTATATTACCTACCACTCAAAGATTTGAAGTAGCAATATATTATGTTATTATTAAGTTCAGTTCAGTTCAGTCACTCAGTCGTGTCCGACTCTTTGCAACCCCATGAACTGCAGCACACCAGGCCTCCCTGTCCATCATCAACTCCTGGAGTCCACCCAGACCCATGTCCATTGAGTCGGTGATGACATCTTATCCTCTGTCACCCCCTTCTCCTCCTGCCCTCAATCTTTCCCAGGATCAGGGTCTTTTCAAATGAGTCAGCTCTTCGCATCAGATGGCCAAAGTATTGGAGTTTCAGCTTCAACATAAGTCTTTCCAATGAACACCCAGAACTGACCTCCTTTAGGATGGACTGGTTGGATCTCCTTGCAGTCCAAGGACTCTCAAGAGTCTTCTCCAACACCACAGTTCAAAAGCACCAATTCTTCAGTGCACAGCTTTCTTTACAGTCCAATTCTCACATCCATACATGACCACTGGAAAAACCATAGCCTTGACTAGATGGACCTTTGTTGACAAAGTAATGTCTCTTTTTTTTAATATGCTGTCTAGGTTGGTCATAACTTTCCTTCCAAGGAGTAAGCATCTTTTAATTTCATGGCTGCAATCACCATCTGCAGTGATTTTGGAGCCCCCAAAAATATAAAGTCAGCCACTGTTTCCACTGTTTCTCCATCTATTTGCCTTGAAGTGATAGGACCAGATGCCATGATCTTAGTGTTCTGAATGTTGAGCTTTAAGCCAACTTTTCACTCTCCTCTTTCACTTTCATCAAGAGTCTCTAGTTCTTCTTCACTTTCTGCCATAAGGGTGGTGTCATCTGCATATCTGAGGTTACTGATATTTCTCCCAACAATCTTGATTCCAGCTTGTGCTTCCTCCAGGCCAGCATTTCTCATGATGTACTCTGCATGTTATTATTAGCCTATTCATTATCTATTGGCTGCTATAGAAAATAAGAGCCTCCATAATGGCCATAGACTAAGTTCAGCATGTTTGTGTCAAAAGGATCTTGAATTATACCTCCCCTCTAGCTTTTGTTCCCACCCTGTCATAACTTACTGCCACAATGTGGAAGAGGCAGAGAAGTGTTTTTCCTAACTGGCGTTGAAAGGTATACATAGTCTAGAACAAAATGAAATTTTGAGTAATGTGAGTTAAAAAAATAAGCAATAAAAAACACACAGCAAAAAGTTTCAATCTTATTTCTTTTACTTCTTTACTTAATGACCTGGTTTTTCAGTTTTCTTTTAATCGACCACCGAATTATTTTCATTTCAGATTTTATGATTAGTAGTAGGAGGAAAGTGGAAGTATTAGTGTAGTCATGTCCTACTTTTGCCAACTCTTGTGACCCCATGGACTGTAGCCCGTCAGGCTCCTCTGTCCATAGAATTCTCCAGGCAGGAATACTGCAGTGGGCGGTCATTTCCTTTTCCAGGGGATCTTTCTGACTCAGGGACTGAACCCAGATCTTCTGCATTGCAGGCAGATTCTTTACTGCCTCAGCCACCAGAACTGTTCAACTTTGTTTTTTCCAAATGAGAATACTTTTGAGAGTGCAATGGGGTGCTGTGAATAGTGTAGAACAGGTATAACTGTGTCTGATGTGGGGAAACCGGGACATTGGACCATCTGTACCTAAGGAGCTACATTCCAGTGTTTGACATTGTGCACCTACTGTATTCAGAAGAGCCTTTGGATTATTTTGAAGTCTACTTTCTTGACTCATCTACTTATTATATCTGCTAAACAGGTAAGAGTCTGCCTGTTATTACAACTCAGGCTGAAACTGAAAGACTAGCCAAGAGGAGTTCAGTATCATTGATTAACCTACTTATCACTCAAAGGAAAAAAGCATTTTTCCTTTGATAATTCATTGCAATATATTATCATAGCAGCATTAAGAGCAACCTACTACCATTTCTTTCCAATAGTGACAGTAAGACTAGATCTAGTGACATTCCCTTTCAGACATTTAATCTCATAAATATGCATCTTTAAAACTTGAAAACAAGTTACCTTCATTACTGAAATAGAATACACTATCACTATGAATTACCTGAACTCATATGACCTTCTACAAGCCAAAGATACCTATTTCCAGGGCAATACAATAAAGAAAACACAGAACCAACACTTCTCAACTATTATGTGTATGAAAACTAAAGGACCAAATAATGGTGGGTAGGTATAAACCTGAATATCTATTATACAATCAACATTACAATAAAGAAAAAAATCACATCTACAATATCACTGATTTCTAGTAAGCTTTTCTCTGCTTACAAATGTCCAGAAATATTAGATCATTTCCACAAAAATTGCAATTAGAATATACACATTTATTAATTATGCAGCTTAATCTTCAGTTCAGTTCAGTTCAGTTCAGTTGCTCAGTTGTATCTGACTCTTTGCATCCCCATGGAATGCAGTACACCAGGCCTCCCTATCTATCACCAACTCTTGGAGTTTACTCAAACTCATGTCCATTGAGTCAGTGATACCATCCAACCACCTCATCCTCTGTCATTCCCTTCTCCTCCAGCCCTCAATCTTTTCTAGCATCTGGGTCTTTTCAAATCACTCAGTTTTTTTGCAACGGGTGGCCAAAGTATTGGAGTTTCAGCTTCAGAATCAGTCCTTCAAAGGAATATTCAGGACTTATTTCCCTTAGGATGGACTGGTTGGATCTCCTTGCTGTCCAAGGGACTCAAGAGTCTTCTCCAACACCACAGTTCAAAACCATCAATACTTCAGTGCTCAGCTTTCTTTATAGTCCAACTTTCACATCCATACACGACTACTAGAAAAACCATATCTTGCCTAGATGGACCTTGGTTGGCAAAGTAATGTCTCTGCTTTTTAGTATGCTGTCTAGGTTGGTCATAACTTTCCTTCCAAGGAGTAAGTGCCTTTTAATTTCATGGCTACATCACCATCTGCAGTGATTTTGCAGCCCCTCCAAAATAAAGCCTGTCATTGTTTCCATTGTTTCCCCATCTATTTGCCATGAAGTAATGGAATCAGATGCCATGATCTTAGTTTTCTGAATGTTGAGCTTTAAGCCAACTTTTTCACTCTCCTCTTTCACTTTCATCAAGAGGATCTTTAATTTTTCTTCACTTTCTGCCATAAAGGTGGTGTCATCGGCATATCTGAGGTTATTGATATTTCTCCCGGCAATCTAGATTCCAGCTTGTGCTTCATCCAGCCCAGCGTTTCTCATGATGTATTCTGCATATAAGTTAAATAAGCAGGGTTACAATATACAGTCTTGATGTACTCCTTTCCCTATTTGGAATCAGTCTTTTGTTCCAGGTCCAGTTCTAACTGTCACTTCTTGACCTGCATACAGATTTCACAGGAGGCAGGTCAGGTGGTTTGCTAATCCCATCTCTTTCAGAATTTTCAACAGTTTGTGGTGATCCACACAGTCAAAGGCTTTGGCATAGTCAATAAAGCAGAAATAGATGTTTTTATGGAACTCTCTTGCTTTTTCGATAATCCAAAGGATAGTGGCAATTTGATCTCTCATTCCTCTGCCTTTTCTAAACCCATCTTGAACATCTGGAAGTTCATGGTTCATGTACTGTTGAAGCCTGGCTTGGAGAATGTTGAGCATTACTTACTGGTGTGTGGTAGTTTGAGCATTCTTTGCCATTGCCTTTCTTTGGGATTGGAATGAAAACTGACCTTTTCCTGTCCTGTGGCGACTGCTGCATTTTCCAAATTTGCTGGCATATTGAGTGCAGCACTTTCACAGCATCTTCTTTCAGGATTTGAAATAGCTTAACTGGAATTCCATTAGCTCCACTAGCTTGGTTTGCAGTGATGCTTCCTAAGGCCCACTTGACTTTATATTCCAGGAGGTCTGGCTTAGGTGAGTGATCATACCATGTGGTTATATGGGTTGTGAAAATCTTTTTTGTATAGTTCTGTGTATTTTTGCCACCTCGTCTTAATATCTTCTGCTTCAGTTAGGTCCATACTATTTCTGTCCTTTATTGAGACCACCTTTGCATGAAATATTCCCTTGGTATCTCTAATTTTCTTGTGGAGGTCTCTAGTCTTTCCCATTCTATTGATTTCCTCTATTTCTTTGCACTGATCACTGAGGAAGGCTTTCTTATCTCTCCTTGCTACTCCTTGGAACTCTGTATTCAAATGGGTACATCTTTCCTTTTCTCCTTTGTTTTTTCCTTCTTTTCTTTTCACAGCTATTTGTAAGGCCTCCTCAGACAGCCATTTTGCTTTTTTCATTTCTTTTTCTTAGGGATGGTCTTGATTCCTGTCTCCTGTACAATGTCACAAACCTCCATCCATAGTTCATCAGTCACTCTGTCTATCAGATCTAATCCCTTGAATCTATTTCCTACTTTCACTGTATATGCATAAGGGATTTGATTTAGATCATACCTGAATGGTCTAGTAGTTTTCCCTACTTTCTTCAATTTAAGTCTGAATTTGGCAATAAGTTGTTCATAATCTGAGCCACAGTCTTCTCCAAGTCTTGTTTTTGCTGACTGTATAGAGCTTCTCTACCTTTGGCTGCAGAGAATATAATCAATCTGATTTCAGTATTGATCATCTTGTGATGTCCATGTGTAGAGTCTTCTCTTGTGTTGTTGGAAGAGTGTGTTTGCTACGACCAGTGTGTTCTCTTGGCAAAACTCCATTAGCCTTTGCCCTCTTCCTTCTGTACTCCAAGGCCAAATTTGCCTGTTACTTCTGGTATTTCTTGACTTCCTACTTTTGCATTCCTGTCCCCTATAATGAAAAAGACATCTTTTTTTGTGTGTTATTTCTAGAAGGCCTTATAGGTCTTTATAGAACCATTCAACTTCAGTTTCTTCAGCATTACTGATCGGGGCATAGATTTGGATTACCATGTTATTGAATGGTTTGCTTTGGAAATGAACAGAGATCATTCTGTCGTTTTTGAGATTGCTTCCCAAGTACTGCATTTTGGACTCCTTTGTTGACTTTGATGGCTATTCCATTTTTTCCTAAGGGATTCTTGCCCACAACAGTAGTTATAATGGTCGTCTGAGTTAAATTCACCCATTCCAGTCCATTTTAGTTAGCTGATTCCTAAAATTTTGATGTTCAGTCTTGCCATCTCCTGTTTGAGCACTTCCAATATGCCTTGGTTCATGGACGTAACATTCCAACTTCCTATGTAATAGTGCTCTTTACAGCATCAGACTTTGCTTCTTTCACCTGTCACATCCGCAACTGGGTGTTGTTTTTGCTTTGGCTCTGTCTGTTTATTCATTCTGGAGTAATTGCTCTACTGGTCTCCAGTAGCATATTGGGCACATATTGACCAGGGATTCATCTTTCAGTGTCCTATCTTTTTCTAGCTACGTTGGACTGGAATGGTGGCTGATTGGTTCTGGAGTGGCTGTGAGGACATGTTCCATGTCTAAGGTCAGAGAAATCCCAGCAAGACAGTAGGAGGGGTGAATTCAAGTTTAGAATCAAATCCTTTCCCACCAGAGATGCTCAGAAGGCTCAAACAAACCTTGTGTGCACCAGGACACAGGGACCCCATAGAGACTGAGACAGAACTGTTGAAGCATCTCCTATAGAGGTACAGGTCAGCAGTGGGCTGCCACAGGGACAGGGGCTCTGGGTGCAGCAGACTTGGGTATGGCATAAGCCCTCCTGGAGGAGGTCATCATTAACCCCACCATAGAGTCAGAACTTACATAGGACTGGGAAATACACTCTTGGAGGGCACAAACAGAATGTTATATGCACCAGAGCCCAGGAGAAAGGAGCAGTAACCCCACAAGAGACTGACCCAGACTTGCCCAAGAGTGTCCAGGAGTCTCCAGCAGAGGTGTGGGTCAGTGGTGGCCTGCTGAGGGGTTGAGGGCAGTGAGTGTAGCACTTTATGCATGAGAGCTTTTGAAGGAGGTCACCATTATCTTCATTACCTCCACCATAGTTTGGCCCCAGGTAAATAGCAGGGAACAGAAAATTGGATTAAAGATTTAGTGAGCATGGCCCAGCCCATCAGAACAAGACCCAGTTTCCCCCTCAGTCAGTCTCTCTCATCAGGATGCTTCCATAAGCCTCTTATCTTTCTCCATCAGAGGGCAGACAGACTGAAAACCACAATTGCAGAAAACTAACCAATCTGATCACATGGACCACAGATTTGTCTAACTCAATGAAACTATGAGCCATGTAGGGCCACCCAAGATGGACAGGTCATGGTGGAGAGTTCTGACAAAATGTGGTCCACTGGGGAAGGGAATGGCAAACCACTTCAGTATTCTTGCCTTGAGAACCCCATGAATAGAATGAAAAGTTTAACCTTATTGAAACCCAAATATATGCTGTTTTTTTCAACATCAGTATCACTAGTTCTGTAGTTATGCTGTAAAAGTCAAATTAAAAAATTAACCTTCAAGAATTGGAAACAACTAAGTTTTCAATAAAGTATCTTTTTTCATGTACAGTATCCTTTTTCTATAATTGTTTTGCATAGTTTAATTTCCAGATCTTTTATCATTAATGCTATTAGATTTGTATGTTTAATTGGTTCTGGTTTTTCTGCCACTGACTATGAAAGAATCTGTTAAACATTGTTGAATTTTGAAATTCCTGCAGAAATATCCTTTGTGTACTGTCAGGATAATTAGGTCTTCTGAGGCATTCCTAAATTAGAATGTTAAGAGAATAGAAATTAGGTGTTTTTCTTTATATGATATTATGAAATCATCTCATATATTTTTCACTCATTCTTCAATTTGTTGCACAGGTTTTACAAGAGATAAGGAAAATAAGAAAATACTGTTTCTGCATAATTCAGAACCTACCAGTAAGGAAAAGGGAAAAAGAGCTAAAATTTTTATAGAACATTCAGGCTTAGAGGGGAAAAAAAAAAAAATTGTCCTCTAGGTTCAAATAAACATTTTCAAATTATTGTTCTAACCAGCAATTCAGGATTGTTAAAGAAAATTATAATAAAAAATTGTAACAACAGAGACACAGCAGACAGTGGTAGGATTGAAAAAGACATATACACACTGCTATATATAAAATCCTGGAGTATGAAATGGCAACCCCCTCCAATATTCTTGTCTGGAGAATCCCAGGAACAGAGGAGCCTGGCAGATTACAGTCCATGGGGTTGCAAAGAGTCAGACACAATTGAGCAGGCACACATGTATAAAACAGGTAACTAATAAGAACCTACTGCATACACAGGCAACTCTACTAAATACTGTGTAATGGCCTATATGGAAAATGAGTCTAACAAAGAGTGGATATATCTGTAACTGATTCACTTTGCTGGATAGTGGAAACTAACACAAGATTGTAAATCAACTGTACTCTAATAATTTTTTTTAAATCAAAGAAATATTATACTGATGGAAAAGACACTGATGGGGAAAAGAGACATTTTAAGAAGGCTTGTGATAAAAAGGCAGGAATGCTTTGAAAAACTTCAAGTAATATAGACAATCTCATGGAGTTTGCTCAAATTCATGCCCATTGAGTCAGTGATGCTGTCTAACTATTTCATCCAGACTCTGGGAGATAGTGAAGGACAGGTAATCCTGGTATGCTGCAGTCCATGGGATTACAAAGAGTCAGAAACAACTTAGCCACTAAACAACAACAACATCTATAGACAGTATCCCAGAAAATACCTCATATTTATAGTAGAAGAGAGAAGGACTTCGTTATATCAGTGCAAATAAGAAAGAACAAGATTGATGGGTGGCACTTGTTCTGTGACTGGGATAGCTTTCACTGGGGGTACAAAACCAAGGGAACAGTGATTTAGTAAATAAATTAGTAAGTTATTTCTCATCAATAAAATGGTAAGGATAGAGATAGCTAACCAAGTGTGTTGGGGATAAATATAGGTCTAAACTGAAACACTACACAGTATTAATTATTTTCTGAGTCATACTGTATCATAATACACATCTTTAAATTTACTTATCATAATAACTATAAAATAAATGAGAAGTTTAGATGAACTTGAACTTCACTATAGTAAAACAGACTTTAGCCTTCTATGCTTAAAATATATAATGGGTGTATGATAGAAGAAGTTAACATAGATAAGCTGTATAAAGATAATTTTCAGTCCCTACCTCTTTATGTCCCTAAGTTAGCAGGGAATATAAACTGCTGGCAGTAAAACAAATACATTTGAACATTTCCTCAATGCACTGGAGTACCTTTAGAACATGTGTTTGTTTAGATTTTGTTTTATGAATTTATTCAATCTGAAATGTGTGCTTGGACATAGTCATTTGTGACTGAATAAACTTTCAAAACAACAAAGGGAATAAAGTTGCTTGCATTTAATAGTCCACATCAAACAAAAAATTTCAACATGGTTAAATTTTAAAATTAGTCACACATGTCATTTTGCAGCTTAACACTATGGGCAAAAGCAGAAGACTAGGTAAATAAGACTAGAATTGGGTGGAAAACTCTTTCTTTTTTTATACTAGCACATTAAGTATTGCTCAAATTCCTACTGTATACTAATTCTTTCTATCTGCTTTATTGTGGTCTTCCTAAAATTGAGGAAGCCACAGTTTAAATAAATATACTCTGGATTGATTAACTTCAGAATTCTACTGACAAGGGAGATTTAAAAACCCAGTATATATTTTAGTTCATGAATACAGTCAGTCTCTGTGCAAAGTATCAACATGCCTAAAGACTATATTATGAAACGTTGATAAAGCTCTAAGAACATTTGACTTTATCTGGCCATATATCTATTAAGTTGTATTCTATTTTATAACTGTCTTCTTTATTTAGATTAAGAAATTAACTTAAAAATTGCCAAATAAATTTATCTCCCTAGACTCAGAGAAACAAAACTAAATTTATCAAAAATATTCAACTCATTTCCAATCAACTCTAATTTGACTTTTGATTTGAGGAACATTGGAACAATATTGCTTCCCCAAAAGAATGAAGCAGTCATCTTAATTCTGTGTCTGATTCTTGTCAAGAAATTAATATAGTGTGGGGAACAGAATAGAGGCTATGGCTGGAGTTACTTAATCCCTCTGAGTTTCAATGCTTGTATCAGATACTGACCACTTAGAGTCTTTTCATTCTTTGCTTATACTTCTTTTGCAACTTCACAGACATAGACTGTTTAGAAAGAATAATGTCAGACAGTAAAGTGGGACACAGCACCGTAATCAGAGAAGATCTCTTTTTGAGAAAGGTGTTAGGTATCCTGTGAGGTAAACTGTCTATCGCAAACATCACCAGTGTCTGTAAATAGCTTCTCCAGTCACAACCAAAAGGCAGCCTTTTTCAGTAGTGGAGAGGCAAGCAGAGAGACAGGTACAGGAAATAGCAGCATTTTATAGAGTACACTCAGACTGTGTTTGCATTCAAAGTGCTATGTATAGGTTCAGCTGTGTATAAACTATGCATCCTATAAAATACTAAATTTTGTCCTCAGTAGGACTCAACAAATTATTTCTTAAGAGCCTTCATTACTGTACTTAATAACATCATGATTTAACTCCAGTATAGAAACCATAACTTTAAAAAAAAAAAGTGAATTTGACTGAGAAGTTTTTTTCCCAAGCATGTAATAAAAAGATCTTGGGGGTTTTTCAGATGACAAGAAACTCATCATTACATTTTATAGGAAAGGAAAGTCAAGTCGCTCAGTCGTGTCCGACCCCTTGCGACCCCATGGACTGTAGCCTCCCAGGCTGCTCTGTGCATGGGATTTTCCAGGCAAGAGTACTGGAGTGGGTTGCCATTGCCTTCTCCAGGGGATCTTCCCAACTCAGGGATTGAATCTGGGTCTCCCGCATTGCGGGCAGATGCTTTACCCTCTAAGCCACCAATTTTTTAAGTCCATGTCAAAGAGGGTTAATTTTCAAGCCAATCATTTGACACCCCTTCAAACTTCTTAGGAGTCCTCCTATCATTTGTAAACCATAAGCTTTCCAGGTCAAACCCGTAACTTTTTATGCATGTTCATATTTTCTGTGCACTTAATGTTACATTTTTGTAACTTCTACATTTGTGATGTCAGCAAACACACTCAAGTCTAAAAAATGTTAAAATCATTTGTGTAGTGCATTATTTTATGTTCAATTTTTAGGGAGGACATTTTCTTAAAATGTTATAACCCTGATATTTTTAATAGAAATTATTAAGCATATTTTTTTAAACATTGCAATTAGTAATTCCCATCATTTTTTTCTAAGTCTGTCCCCAAACTAAAAATATATAGGGAAACTATAATGAATCTCTCAAGATTAGGGCATGTATATATTTTAATTCACTACTTTATCACCAGTACTATATTTGATTTGAATCCTAATTAAAATAATTATCTTTTCAAATGGTGACTATATACATTATTTGAATAGATTTGATTTTTCTGTACATTAATAAATTACTATTGGCTGTAGATAGTAGTATACTTTCACTGAAAGATAATAGGTAAAATTTATATGACCTAAAAACTATAAAAGAAAAAAGGGAAGAATGGAGATGCAGAAAAAAAAAAGTCTTTCCCTCTGTCTGTCTCTCCCTAGTAGCTAAAAATGCAAAAATAAATTTTGTATCTATTGACTGTCAAAATAAGACACATCACATGAACTGCAGAACATTCCAACTCTCAGGCTTCATTTTGAAAACCAGGTTATAACAATAATGATTATTACTACTTTGATTGTTATTAATAAAATTCTCTGTAAATGAGAATTACTTATTACAAACATATTTACAGAAGTGCAAAAAGATATTTTTAAGATGAAAAATGTTGAAGAGAATATGTATGTTCTGAGATAATAAATAAAAGTTTAAATTATAAAGTGACAAGCTAGATGAACTATGACAAAGCAGTAGATTTAAGTTTGATTGACTCAAAGTTATAATTTAGCAGCTTATTTCCGTGATATAAGTGGAAATGTAATTAAGGCAATGCAGCTGTATTGTTCATAAAGAAATAGTCTAAAATCTGTACTTTAAGTCAGTTAAGGTATTTACAAACTTGAAAATTGTATTTTATATAGCTTTTACTTTTTGTAAGACCAAAAGAACAGCCTTAAGATAAAGCTGAGAAAAGTAAGAGAGAAAATAGCATCCATGTGAGAGGCTGAAATTAATAATGCTGCTGCTACTGCTGCTAAGTCGCTTCAGTCCTGTCCAACGCCGTGCGACCCCATAGACGGCAGCCCACTAGGCTCCACCATCCCTGGGGTTCTCCAGGCAAGAATAATGGAATGGGTTGCCATTTCCTTCTCCAATGCATGAAAGTGAAAAATGAAACTGAAGTCGTTCAGTCGTGGCCGACTCCTAGCGACCCCATGGACTGCAGCCTACCAGGCTCCTCGGTCCACAGGATTTTCCAGGCAAGAGTACTGGAGTGGGTTGCCATTACCTTCTCCAGAGATTAATAATAGTTTGCAGTAAATACAAACACAAAGAGCTTGGACTAGAATACTGGGGCTACTGTTTTCAGTGGAGGAGTCACATGTCAGAATTCACTTTTGGTAATAAATACTGTTGATATGCCCTGACTTTGTTGTCACAGGTCAGCATGTGAACTAAAGAACTAAATAGAACTAAAGAACTAAATATAAATATTTCTGAACTCATGTAGGCAACAGTAACAAATACAATCATGCAAACCACAGGACATCACTATAACTTTTTAAAAGCACTTACCCAAGATCAGGCTACAGAGTAAGAGCTTTCTAGCTTCTCAGTCTTTGAACTCTTTTTTATTCTTTTGCAAGGGCAGAGGTGAATGGTAGTATTAAAAGTTTTTTACATTCTTTTCTTTTTTAAGAGAGAAAAAAATGGACTATAAAGCTCAGAAACATATAATAGGAAAGTAGATTCCACAGAACAACTTAGTTTAATCTCTGAAGAAAATAAGTAGTCTTAGAGGCAAGCACTTATTAAAAAAGATAAGCATATGATATGTTTATAAAATAATGAAGTTGATTCTACAGACCTTGCCTCAAAATCAATTTCATTATTGCTATACTATTATTACCATGTAGAGAATAATACACAGGTGTGTTTGAATACAATGAACAGCTATAGAAAGAAATCGATGTAAAAATAGATAAGAGAAAATGCTAGAGAAAGAGTATGGGTTTCAGAATTTATATTTAAAGTAAAGCCATTGACACGTAAAGGAGCAGCACAGTATACCATCCAGCACAGCATGGATTAAGAAGCAGACAAACCTAACTTCAAATTCCAATCAGCTGAAATCTATATAAATGGTCTGGGACCTTAAACAAAAATGATTAACCTCCAGGTAGACTGATCAGAGAGAGAGGAAGAGAAAGAAAGAAGTGACTATCATGATGAAATGGAGGATATAATGAATGAACCAACAAATATATAAAGCATGATAAGGAAATACTAAGAAAAACCTTTATCTTTCTAAATTCACCAAAAATATAGACTAATTTCTTGAAAACCACTAAAGCACTCAAGAAGGAAATAGATAACTTTAGACATATCCTACATTCAATCATCAAATTAAATTTATATTTAAAACATCTTCACAAATCAATTTTAGGCTGGATGGATTCACTGGGGAATTCTGCCAAATATTTAAAGAAGAACTAACAATTCTGTCCAACTTCTTCCAGAAAATCAAAGAGGAAGAAATACCTCCTAGTTGATTTTTCACAATGAACTTTTATTGGAGTACAGTTGCTTTACACTGCAGTGTTAGTTTCTGATGTACAGCAAAATGAATCAGCTATTGGTTCAGTTCAGTTCAGTTCAGTGACTCAGTCATTCCCAACTCTTTGTGACCCCGTGGACTGCAACATGGCAGGCCTCCCTGTCCATCACAGACTCCTGGAGACTGCTCAAACTCATGTCCATTGCATCGGTGATGCCATCCAACCATCTCATCCTCTGTGGTCCCCTTCTCTTCCCACCTTCAATCTTTCCCAGCATCAGGGTCTTTTCCAATGAGTCAGTTCTTCACATCAGGTGGCCAAAGTATTGGAGCTTCAGCTTCAGCATCAGTCCTTCCAATGAATATTCAGGACTGATTTCCTTTAGGGTTGACTGGGTGGATCCCCTTACAGCTGTGTATATACGTATTTTGGCTTTCCTTCCCAGTTAGGTTATCATAGAGTACTGGGTAGACTTCCCTGTGCTACACAGTAGGTTCTCACTAATTATCTAGTTTATACATAGTAGTGTATATATGTCAATCTCAACCTTCCACTCGATTTTATAAGGCCAGTGTTGTCCTTATACCAAAGTCAGACAAATACTCTGGGAAGCAAGAAAATATCTAATCAAAACTCCTTGTGAACATAGATGCAAAATTTCTTAACAAAATATTAGCCAATTGAGCTCAGCAACATATTTGAAGCTTGATAAATCAGAGCCAGGCGAAGTTCATTTCAGCAATGTAAACTTGCTTAACACTAGAAATTCAGTCTACATAATTATTGATATTATCAGAATAAGAACCATCAATAGATCTACACAAACACATTGGATAAAATTCAACATTAATTTACAAGGAAAACTTTCAGCAAAAAAGGATACTTCCTTAGCCTGATAAAAAGTCACCTATTAAAAACTCAGAGCTAATATCATAATGGTATTCATAAAGACTGAAAAACTAAGAATGCATTTGCTTACTAATACTACCTAACTTTGTACTGGAAGTCCTAACAAGTAAAATAAGGCAAGAGAAATCAATAAAATACTCCCAGGTCAGAAAGAGAGAAATCTCTACTCAAAAAATACACAGCTGTCCATAAAGAAAACCACATGGAATCTACAAAAATAAATACATTAGAAAAACTAGAGTAATAAAGAAGTATAGTAAGTCACAGGATAGAAGAAGAATATACAAAGTTCAATTGTAAACTTTCAATGAATTCTATAAATTAAAATTTTTAAATGATTTCATGTAGAATAACAAAAATGAATTCCTTAGACTTAAATCTAACAAAATATGTACATGGTAAGTATGCTAGAAAGAAACACACAAAAAAAGAAAAGAATTCCTAAGTAATGGGTATATATATTGTGTTCCTGGTCTGGAAGACTCCTCTTTATTAAAGAGTTCTTTAATAAAGACTCCTCTTTATTAAACAGTTCTTCCTAAATTAATCTATACATTCTACACATCCCTAATTGAACACATAGAAATGAAAAAAAGAATAACCAAAGCATTTTGAAATGGTTATATTTCAAGGCCTCATAATATCTGATTTTAAGACAGCATAAAGTTATAATAATCAGAAAAATGTTTTGTTGCTAAACTATAGGTACCCAAAGGAATAGATAGCACAGAAACAGACTTACAAAAAATATGCTTATTTTTTAAGATAATTTAAAGGGAATTGATAGCAAAATAATTGATTTTCAATAAATGATGCCAGAAATACTGAACATCCTTATGAAAAAATATCCTTGATCTATTCTTCTCATTTATACAATTTAACTTTATTTTTATTTTTATTTTTTTTTTTACAAACTTTAACTTTAAATGAATGCTAGGCCTAAATATAAAATTTAAAACTATACAGTATTTAGAAGAAATCATCAAAGAAAACCTTTTTTTTTTAATGAATGAGAAAAGATTTCATAGATATACACTAAAAGAAAAAATATACTTAATGTTCAAAGTGCCATCAACCTTCTCCTATCCACAGTCTTACGGAATCATTGGTAGGCTGAGAAAAAATTAAATAATTTGATTTATTTAAATATATATATATATATATGAAATATATGTATGAAACATATATGAAATAACATATATGAAATATATATGTTGGGTGGGTTGGAAACAATGGATAGAAGGTAGAGGTTTTGGATAAATAAAATAAACTGATAATATGTTATTATTATTATTTTTTATTTTTTTATTATTATTTTTTTTAATATGTTATTATTCTTATCTTGTTTGTAAAGCTATAATGTGAAATGGAATTTGCCCATGACAACATACAAGAAGCCTATAAAGTTAACGCTTTCTCATCCATCAACAGTTTTCTAATCTTAATACTCTCAATTAATAGAGCGAGACTTTGACAAGGAGAATGCTAACAGGGGCATGTTGTAAGAAACGTAATTTAAAAATCCCAGATCTGATTTTGAAAAAAAATGTATGAACTTCAAGACAATTTTAAACATAGTTAATAGATGTATGTAACTACTTGTAGCATTTTAAAACCTTACTTTGGGCAACCATTCTGATTCTTGCCTGTTTTTATTAGAATATTCAAATAGATTAAATAACATAAAATGAAATTTCTCCTGAGATTTTTTTCCCACAAATTATTCATTCTTCCAATTTATATTCAAACTTTAAAATTCAAGATGAAATTTTAGAAAGTCTGTGAGGTAATATTCATTTAAATAAAAATGTGACATAGTCACTTTAACATTAAATAGAGTAAAAATAAGACATTGATGAGACAAAATATAAAATTAGAAAGTAATCTTAATTTTCAATGATCTACAAAAACAATGTAAATCAGAAGTGAAAATCAAGACAGCAATGTAGATTTCTCTGAAAAATACCTATAGTTTTTACCAATCATATTTAATTAAGAATATCTACTTCCATCTCTAAGCAAACTGATTCATTCATCAGACCTCAGAGTCATTAAAATCAATTTGGTTTTGTCAACCACTAAAAAATATGAGGATGGCAATCAGCTTAATTTGATTGGAGTTCATTAAAGGGCTTTTCTGACTCATTGGCTGTTGTTTGCTTATTTTTGCTTTTCTTTTTAAAAAATTCTACTTGAAGTACTGAATATACAATTGAATATTGTAACAGAACTAAATAGAAACATGTTTTCTGAATGTCAGGATCTTGACTGTCCAAGTCAAGCTTCAATTTAAGATTATCTCTTTCGAGTCTATAGAATTCACAAACATTCCTGGATATTGGCACCCTGATGACTGCTTTTAGCTCTGTAGTGTGTAAACGTGTTCAATGGTATCACTGAATTATTTCTCTAAAGTGTGGTCACTTGTCTTCTTGATAAAAGCTGTAATGCTTAATTTAGTAGAGGAATAAATGCACATTTCAAGAGTCAGGGTTTAACTTTATCAGTCTAAAATTTCGAATGATTGACATTCATTAGAATTTTCTACAGATAGCAGATTTTGGAAGATGATTTCAACATATTTCACACACTCACATACACACATACATACATGCTCACACAAACACACCTTTCTGTATTTAGAAATGTAATCAGAATTAACTCCTTTTAACCTGTGCACTCATATCTCACATGCTGGATATGCTATGACCATCACCGGCATTATATATTGTGTTACACTCATCATTCTCTTTCTAGCAAAAGTAGTTTAATACTTAATGGATTTTACTTTCTTAACAAACATCCTTCTACATGAAAAAAGAGCTCCCGTTTCTCTGAACTTGCATACTCTTTAAGGTGTTTAGTAAGATCTATCAGGAATAGCAATGGTCAGTTTTCATACCAATGCCAAAGAAATGCAATGCCAAAGAATGTTCAAATCATCGTACAATTGCACTCATTTCAGATGCCAGCAAGATTATGCTTAAAATCCTTCAAGCTGGGTTTCAACAGCACATGCATTGAGAACTTTCAGATGTACAAACTGAATTTACAAAAGGCAGAGGAACCAGATATCAAATTGCCAACATAGACTGTATCATAGAAAAAGCAAGGGAATTCCAAAAATGCATCTACTGCTTTGTTGACTATTCTAAAACACTCGACTGTGTGGATCACAATGAATTGCGGAATATTCTTAAAAAGATAGGAATACCAGACCACACCACATGCCTTCTGAGAAACCTATATGAAGGAAAAGAAGCAATAGTTAGAATTGGACAAGGAACAATGGGCTAACTTAAAATTGGGAAAGGAGTATGATAAGGCTGTATATTATTACCCTGCTTATTTAACTGATATGCATAGTGCATCATGTGAAATGCCAGGCTGGATGAATCACAAGCTGGAATCAAGAATGCCAGGAAAAATATCAACAACCTCAAATGCAGATGATATCAGTTTAATGGCAGAAAGTGAAGAAAAACTATAGAGCCTCTTGATTAAGTTGAAAGAAGAGAGTGAAAAATCTGTCTTAAAGCTCAGCATTCAAAAAACTAAGATCATGGCATCTTGTCCCATCACTTCATGGCAAATTGACTGGGATAACGTGGAAACAGTGTTAGATTTAATTTTCTTGGGTCCAAAATTAATGTGGATGTTGACTGCAGCTGGGAAATTAGAAGCTTGCTCCTTGGAAAAAAAGCTATGACAAACTGAGACAGTATATTAAAACACAGAGACTTGGCTTTGCTGACAAATAACCATATAGTCAAAGCTATGCTTTTACCAGTAGTCATGTATGGATGGTTTTACCAGTAGTCAAGCCAGTATATTGTTCCATGTATCATGTGAGAGTTGGACAATAAAGAAGGCTGAGCATAGAAGAATTGATGCTTTCGAACTGTGGTGTTGGAGAAGACTCTTGAGTGTCCCTTAGACAGCAAGGAGATCAAACCAGTCCATCCCAAATGAAATCAACCCTGAATATTATTGGAAGAGCTGGTGCCAAGCTGAAGCTTTGGCCATCTGATACAAAGAGCTGACTCATTGGAAAAGACCTTGATGATGGGAAAGATTGAAGGCAAAAGGAGAATGGGGTGACAGAGGATGAGATGGTTGGGTGGTATCACTGATTCAATGGACTTGAACTTTGAACAAGCTCTGGGAGATAGTGAAGGATAGGGAAGCCAGGTGTGCCGTAGTTCATGGGGTCACAAAGAGTTGGACACAACTGAGTGACTGAACAACAGCAGCAACAACAAAGATATATCACACGGTGCTTTATAGTGATGATGTAGGTCTGAACATATCTTCTCTTTCTAGGTTACAGGATCCTTAAAGGTAGTGTCTGAGCCTTTCCCAAAAAGAGGAGCCTGAAGTGAGTATTAGCGTGCCACAGTTTTGTTAGAAGTGCAGCCCCAGAGAATTAGGAATGAGGGAAAAGGGGAGTGAAGCAGAGAAGAGCAGAGCCAATATTACAGCCTGTTACTGAGCTAATCACTGCGGGTAACACAGGTGATGTAACACTTTGTTTTGAAAAACTGTCTTCCAGGAGGTCAAAAGACTTTCTAGGAGGACAGAAATCACAGGCTAGCTACTGTTTCCCACTGATCAAATGTTTATCCCATGGAGCATCTATACCCTATGCAAATAAGTTGGATACATATGGGTGCTAGGAGGATCCCAAAGCATCACGTGCTTCAGTGGTAACACTGACGCCCTTGAAGGGGAGGCGAGGGAAGCACAGGAAGGACATGAGGTGTCCTTTTTGAGACTGAACCCAAGCACTGCATTTCAGACTCTTGTTGACTGTGATGGCTACTCCATTTCTTCTAAGGGATTCTTGGCCACAGTAGTAGATATAATGGTCATCTGAATTAAATTCACCCATTCTGGTCCATTTTAGTTCACTGATTCCTAAAATGTCGATGTTTACTCTTGCCATCTCCTGTTTGACTACTTCCGATTTACCTTGATTCATGGACCTAACATTCCAGGTTCCTATGCAATATTGCTCTTTACAGCATCAGACTTTACTTCCATCACCAGTCACATCCACAGCTGAATGTTTTTTTGCTTTTGGCCCAGTCTCTTCATTCTTTCCTGAGTTATTGCTATAGTCTTCTCCAGTAGCATATTTTGGGCACCTACTGACCTGGGGAGTTCATTTTTCAGTGTAATATCTTTTTGCCTTTTCACACTGTTCATGGGGTTCTCAAGGCAAGAATACTGAAGTGGTCTGCCATTCCCTTCTCCACTGGACCACGTTTTGTCAGAACTCTCCACCATGACCCATCCATCTTGGGTGGCCCTAAATGGCATGGCTCATATTTTCATTGAGTTAGACAAACTGTGGTCCATGTGATCAGTTTGCTTAGTTTTCTGTGATTTTGTTTTTCATCCTGTCTTCCCTCTGATGGATAAGAGGCTTGGGGAAGCTTCCTGATGGGAGGGACTGGCTTTGGGGGAATCTGGGTCTTGTTCTGATGGGCAGGGCCATGCTCAGTAAATCTTTAACCCAATTGTCTATTGATGGGTGGGGCTATGTTCCCTCCCAGTAGCTTGGCCTGAGGCCAAACTATGGTAGGGGTAATGTTGGTAATTACCTCTTCAAAAGGTCTTATGCCAGCACCATTCCTCTCAGGACTGTTGTATTCAGGGCCCCTGACCCCACAGCAGACACTTACAGGCAAGTCCAGCTCAGTCTCTTGTGGGGTCACTGTTCCTTTCTCCTCGCTCCTGCTGTGCACAAGGTTTTGTTTGTACCCTCTAAGAGTCTATTCCCCAGGCTTGTGGAAGTTGGAAGTTCTGTAGTAAAATCCCACTGGCCTTCAAAGTCAAATCCTTGGGGCTTCCTAGTCCCTTTGCCAGATCCCCAGTCTGGGGAATCTGTTGTGGGCCCTAGAACTTTTGCAACAGTGCAAGAACTTCTTTGATATAATTGTTCTCCAATTTGTGGGTCATCTGCTTGGTGGCTCTATGGTGGTGGCTAATGGCAACCTTCCCCAAGAAGATTTATGCCACATGCAGCAACTCCAAGGTTTGTTGAAGCCAGAGTCCCTGTCCCCAAGGCAGCCACTGGTGATCTGTGCCTCCACAGGAGACACTCAAACACTTAAAAATACTTACTGAATAAATAATATTGTTAACAAAGTGTATTGGAAGATAAGAGTGAATGTCATATTTAAAGTGAATAGCTCCATTAAGAATAAAATAAAATACAATAACACAATAGGCTGGTCTTTTCTAAATGTTTAAGATTGGAAGACTTATAGCTTGCTACTATAAGTACAAAGTTATGTAAATGACTTGTACTCAGTTTTGTTAAGTAGTGAAGAAAATCAGGGCAGCTTTCTAATTCTATTTTTGGTGAAAATAGCTGTGTGATCTCTCTGGGCTCATTTACTCCATCTGAGAAGTCAAATGAATGAATTTGATGACATCTAAGGTTTTTTTTCAAAACTTTGAAGCTGATATGCTTAAGATCTTGAATCTATGGCAAATAATAATTAAAAGCTAATTTAATAAAGATTACTAAGCATGAGCTAGGCATCTGTCTTATTGCTAACAAGACACAGTCATGAAAAAAGACTTCTAAACTGCCACACTCCTGTATAAATCCTAGAGTAAGGGATCACAAAGCAAAATAAATAAGTGAACAGTATGATAGAAGGTAATCAGCTACAGAGGAAAAAAGAAATGACAGTGTCTAATGAGGCCAGAACACTGGGTTAAATATTAAAATATAAAAATATAAAATATATAAATATATAAAATATATATATTTAAATATATACATCATATATATATAATAAAATATATAAAATATAAAAATATTAAATAAGGTGTCCAGAGTAGGCCCCTCTGAAAAGCTGAGGTGAGTGATCCACCCACATGGATAATGAAAGAGGGGCATCCAAGGTAGAAAAAATAGTGCAAGTGTCCTGAGAAGGGCGAGCTAACAACAGGCTCTGTGACCTGAGCCAAGTGATGATGGAAATAGAGACAATTATGGGGACGATGTCAGATAGTTAAGAGGAGATCAGACATGTAGCACCCATACAACATTTAAGTATTTTGGCTTTTATTCAGAATGAGATGGAATCATTGAGGATTTTTGAGCAGAGGAATGATGTGGCTTAACATAGACTTTTAAAAGGATCACTTTGGCTGCTGTGTTAGAATAGATTATCACTGAGCAAGGAGGTAAACAGGATATGGAAACACGAGTTTCTAAAAGATACATCTGAAAATAATATCTATAAAATTAATAACCTGGCTGAAATGAATGGTAATGATACCACCTATTTTAATTTAGTTTTTTATTTTATTTATTTATTTATTTTGTATAATGCTGTGACTATCAGACTGAGTGAAAAAATTCTACTCACCTAATGTAGACTAGATTCCCACACCAATTTGTGGAGAGGTCCAGAATTAAAATGCCCCTTACCACAGACAAGTAACATTTGCCTCTAAGTAATACGATGAAAAAAAAAAAAAAAGATGAACAGGTCTATATATATTTTTGTATTATTTACTAAAAAATGTTCTCCAAATATTTTACATTCTTCACAATGTCATGAGATCATTCATGTCTCCATTAACAGAGGAGTCACCTCATCAAAGTCATATAGAAATTGAAAGTGGAGATTTACATACTGGAGGAGGTATAATCATTGGTAGCAGAGAAATTTGAAGGATAGTATATCAGTTGCCTGTTGCTGCTGGTATAATAAGTTGCAACAAAACCAAGGGTGTAAAACAGCATACATTATCTTTTAGTTTGGGGGTAAGAAGTGAAAAACATTAATATGTTTCTCTGAGCTAAAATAAAAATGTTGGCAGAGCTGTGTTTCTTCTGTAGACACAAAAGGAGAAACTATCCCCTTGTTTTTTTACCTTATAGAGGCTGGCAATCTTCCTTTGCTTTTGGCACCTCTCTATCATGAAAACCAGCAGTAACCAGTTTAGTCTTTTTCAGTATGTGCTTCTCTGGCACTGACTTCTGCCTCTTTTTTACACTTTAAAGGACACTTATGATTACATTGTCCTACCTTGACAATCCAGGATAATTTCCCCATTTCAGAGTCATCTTATTAACAACCTCAATTTCCAGTTGTCATAAACCTTAACATATTCACATATTTGGGTGATTAGGACAGTAACATCTTTGGGGGCCTGCCCATTAATGTGTCTAACACAGGGTGAGATAGTTTTAAGGTGATGGATTCCAAATAAATCTTTTCTTTTCATCATAATTTGTAAGAATAAATCTGAATGTGTATATCAGGATATCTGTGACCATTTAAAATTATTGCAAATAATCATTTTACATTTTTAAATTTATGTTTTGTAAAGTCATTGGATCTTTATAGAAAACAATTAAGATTCTAACAGTTTACCTTTATCAGTGTATTTCTCTTTATGATCATGAAAGAAGTTGCCTATGCAGTAGACTTTCCAAATGATGGACCTAGAATATTGAATACTTGTTGATTATTGCTTATCCTTAGATTATGTGAGTGTGTGCATGTGTATGTTACTTTTCAGAAGGTGACTCTGTTCTTGAAATCAAGAACATAAAGATAGGATGCATGCAAGCCTAGTTGTTGCCACTCATTAGATGATAAACTGGAAGTCTCTACTTAAATGGAATGATGATGCTACTCAAGATAGACTTGAAAAATATTCTAATATACTAAACATTGAATGTTGAAGACTTTGCCATGTTGAGAGACACAGGAACAGGATATTCACCCATGGCCCTGGAACACAGGTTTTTCTCCTGAAGAGATTATAAATGTCTGCTATAGATGTCCTTATTAGGCTATGGAGGCTGGCATTATGCTCAGGAGAAGTCTAAACATTTTCTTTCCTCAAAGACTTGTATTTAAGGCCTGCTTTCAGTATAGGGGATAAATGTCCAAGAGCATTTCAAAGTAGAGTGTTACACTAGTTCCTGTTTTAGGGTGGCAGCCTGGGCTTAGGTAAGAAGTCTACCATTTTCACAGATTATACATTACCTACTTAAAAAAATTATAGAAATTATGGATTTATACTCTTTGACAACAGCCATATTGCATACTAAATTTTAAATGTCTGTGTCATAATTTTCATCACTATCATACATCTTCAGCGTCATTTTATTAAAAGGTACAAACTTGCCTTACCTCTCACTGTTTTTGCAGAAATATTGAAAAATATTTCAAAATTGAAAAATATTGAAAAATATGGATAGGTGTCCACAGCTCAGTTAAGTGTTCAGAAAAGAGCTACTTGGCTGTGACAAAAATCAAAAATGGATAACTTGCAGAAAAGTGGTTAGATATTCTGACCTGGAACCAAATGGTAAATAGAAGAAGAAAGTTAAAGCAAGAAAAGATTTTGGAACAGATACATGTCCCTGGAAATATCTAGACACTTGGTAAATGGCTAAATTCCTACATAAAATGAAGTAATATTGGGATCAGGATATTTATTCAGGCATTTATGATCCCAGGTACTGAAACCTGAGACATATGTGCTGGATGTGAGGAAAATGTATACTGCCTTCGAAAGACTTAAATCTATTTAGGGCTTGTCTTGCAATCAAACCCTCTTCCCTAAATGTTGCTATATGACTTTTTTATACTGGCAAGCTACTATTGATTTGTATTTTATCCAAAAGATTCTATTTCAAAAGCCACATTTGGTTCACACAAATACAAAAAGATAACACAATAGGGGAAAAAAAAAGTTTAAAGATTATGAAAATACACACAGGACCACTTAGTCACACTTTAATAAGCTTATACAAATACCCCAAAGAATATTCCTTAATTTGGCTTCTAAGTATCCTTTAATTTAGTCATTATAAATCACTAGCACTTCAGAGAAAAAGGAGAGAGAGGTGAATATATCCTTTCCAAGATAATATATGGGCAAAAGGAGCATATTTAACATAATACACTTTATGCTGTACTCCTAAATATTGTTCCTAAATATTACAGGTGACAAAGTATATGCTAAAATTTCTTTTTCCTCATGTGTTGGGTTCTAAAATATTTGGTGTATTGGAGAAGTAAAGAAAGTAAACTCAAATTGCTTTAAGAGAAGAAATTTTCATTTCCTAAAACACACATACATTGTGGTAGGCAGTCTCTGAAATCTCCTTCAATGACCTCTTCCTCCTGATTTCATGTCCTACCTCTTGCCTGGATAGTTGGTTTGAGATTAATTATACTGGAGATTAATAGCTTCCCTTAGGAAGCATTATTATGAACAAAGCTAGCGGAGGTGATGAAATTCCAGCTGAGCTATTTCTAATCCTCAAAGACAATGCTGTTCTAACTCCTTCAAGCTAGGCTGGTTCAAAATTTGGAAAGGAGTGTGTGAGGGCTGTATATTGTGACTCTGCTTATTTAACTTATATGCAGGGTACATCATGCAAAATGCTGGGATAGATGAAGCACAAGCTGGAATCAAGATTGCTGGGAGAAATATCAATAATCTCAGATATGCAGATGATACCACCCTTATGGCAGAAAGCAAAGAGGCACTAAAGAGCCTCTTGATGAAAGTGAAACAAGAGAGTGAAAAAGCTGGCTTCAAACTCAATATTCAAGAAACTAAGATCACGGAATCTAGCCCCATCACTTCATGGCAAAGAGCTGGGGAAACAATGGAAACAGTGACAGACTTTATATTCTTGGGCTCCAAAATCACTGTGGATGGTGACTGCAGCCATAAAATTAAAAGACACTTGCTCCTGGGAAGAAAAGCCATTACAAACCTAGATAGTGTATTAAAAAGAAGAGATAACACTTTGCTGACAAAGGTCCATATAGTCAAAGTGATTTTTTTTTTTTCAGTAGTAATGTACAGATGTGAGTGTTGGACTGTCAAGATGGCCAAGTGCCAAGTAATTGACACTTTTGAACTGTGGTGTTGGAAAAGACTCTTGAGAGTCCTTTGGACAGCAAGGAGATCAAGCCAGTCAATCCTAAAGGACACAACCCTGAATATTCATTGGAAGGACTGATACCGAAGCTCCAATATTTGGCCACCTGATGCAAACAGCCTACTCATTGGATATGACCCTGATGCTGGGTAAGACTGAGGGCAAGAGGAGAAGGGGGCTACCAAGGATGAGATGGTTGGATGGCATCACTGACTCAAAGGACATAAGTCAGAGTTATAGCAAACTCTGGCAGATAGTGAAGGACAGGGAAGCCTGGCCTATTCCAGTCCATGAGGTCGCATAGAATCAGACAGGACTGAACAACAACAACAACAAAGATTAGATAATAAAAGACTGTGACTTTTTTCTTGCTCATCCTTTCTTTCTCTCTTGTTTCCTCTGTTGAAGCCAGTTTTCATGTTGCAATCTGCTAAATAAAGATTCATGTGACAGGATAGTGGGGGAAGCTTCTGGCCAATAGCCATTAAGAAATTGAGCTCCTCCTTCCAGTAGGCTTGGATGAACTGAATTGTGCCCAAGAATCACTTGAGTGACTGTGGGAGAGGATCCACTCACTCTGTCATGGACCCTTGGGATGACTAAAGCCTCAATGAGACCCTGAGAGTGGCTTTGTGAGGTATTTACAGCCAAAGGTCTTAGTTTAAGCATTTCCTTGATTTGTGATCTACAGAAACTGTGAGATAATAAATGGCTGTTGTTCAGTAACTAAGATTTGGGATAATGTGTTAAACAGCAATACATAAGTAGTGCACAAGAGCATATACATAAGAAAAAACACAATTTTTGAGGGAAA
Organism: Cervus canadensis; assembly: GCF_019320065.1. Taxonomy (NCBI): domain Eukaryota; kingdom Metazoa; phylum Chordata; class Mammalia; order Artiodactyla; family Cervidae; genus Cervus; species Cervus canadensis. The sequence continues at coordinate 45,052,766 of NC_057393.1, forward strand.
AACCTAGATGCAGTAAACATAAACTGTCAAAGGTCAACAAATTATTTGATTACAGTGTGCAAAAATCATGTTATCTTTTCTTTATAATTTATTAAACACTTAAATAGGAAACTAGAATGTTCCAGAAATCTGTATACTATGAGATTAAAAAAAAAAAGAAAATGATAATAGAGAGGTGATGAAAGGTAATTATAAACATTTTTAAATTTTTAAAATTCAAAGTCAGACTTTATGTCTTAAAATATAAACGATTCCAAAAATATCTATCTCCTATCTCAGTAATGATTGTTCTAATGATACATTATAACAAATAAAGTTCTGGGGAGCAAACTGGTGGCAAGTAAGCAACACTCGAGTTAAACAGACACCTACTTCTAATGAGGGACAGGAAATGAATAATCCCATACTTCAGTAAAAACATTTGTGTTTGCTTACAAATGTTTGTTCTGTGAATATTCCCAACAAATTGCAAAGACCCCTATTCCTAACAAAGTTGTTTTTAATTTGATCACAACTTCTATAAGTAAAATTTCCTTTGTGACATGAAATTATGTTAATTTTTGAATAAACTTTTGTTTTCATTTTTAATAGATACTTCAGGAGAAGAGGGGAAATCAAAAGTCTTTCAAAAGCAATCATGCCTCAATGATTTAAATCGACTCACTGGGCTTATAAGTGTGGCGGATAATAAAAAGTCAAACTGTCCTTTCAAAAGTAAGTTGATTACTACTTAGTACCTGCCTGTGTTCTAAGATTTTATAAATTGCATGTGATTGGAGCTTAGATGAAACTTAGATTGCTGATTGCCTTTAACCATAGGAAATTCTATTCAAACAATAGTGAAACAAAAACCAAATCCTCTTATATATGCATTGTGAAAAAAGCATAAAAAAAGAAAGTGATCTGATCAGAAGCATTGCACAAAGTAAACAAAAAGAATCAACAAGTATATAATATATCTCATAAGGGTAAATGAGTTCTCTAAGTAGACAAGTATCTGTTGACACAAGCTGGATGGATGCTTGGCTTTCACAATTGAGTGAATCTGGCATTCAACTTGAAATCAGTAAGATTCACAAGACAGTTCTGGCTGGATTCTACATGGTGCTATTACTTCATGGGATTTCCATGCTCTTGGCAGGTTTAGAAACTTTTTTTTTATCAGTTAATACAGGACTGTTTGTGTTTTTTAAAAAAATGGGAGTTGTGAGCAGAACTCACTGATTTAAAAACTAGCTAATATATAAAACAGAATATAAAAATAAAATGTAAAATTAATCAGGGAAGCTCCAAGTGGTTTCAAATATGGGCCAGCACTTTTCTTTAACAGTTTCCACATGCCTGGAGGGCTTCTCAGGTGACTCAGTGGTTAAAGAATATGCCTGCAATTCAGGAGACTCGGGTTCAATTTTTTTGTGAAAAGTGTGAAAAAGGAATACTCTATACTGGTTTGTGACAAAGTTCTGATTCTGATTTCATGAAAAATATTGGCTACTTCACATCACTGGACTTCCCTGCAGGCTCAAATGGTAGGAAATCTGCCTGCAATGCCGGAGAGCTGGATTCAACCCCTAGGTCTGGAAGATTCCCTGGAGGAAGGTGTGGCAACCCACTCTACTATTCTTGCCTTGAGAATCCCATGGACAGAGGAGCCTGGCGGGCTGTTGTCCACAGAGTAGAAAAAAGAGTTGGACATGACTGAAGTGACTGAGCATGCATACAAGCAGGACATGTCTGGAGAGCATCATCACTAGTTACAATACTGTTGCGTGAACCAGACATTATAGATAAGAAGTTACTTTTATGGAAGGCTTTCTTGAAGCTGTGGTAGTCTATCAAGAGGTTTGTTTAGGTAAAGGAATATAACTGATTGAAATAGTTGTCAGAATATCCTTTCCTCTGAACAGTGAGGTAAAACAGCTCCACATATACTAAATCCTCCTCTTTAAACCCTTCTATTAAGTCACTACACATTTTCAAAACATGTCCCAGCTACCAAGTTTCATATTCTTTTACATTTTGGGCTCCAAACTGACCTTTCAGCACTTTAACCTCATACCTTAAACTAGTTAGCTTTATATAACATGAAAGAAAACAATTTTGGCATATTTCATGAGGTCCTCAGCTTCCAGGTGTGGAAAGGACTGTGCTGCTTTTAACTTCTGAAAGCAGTGATTACGGAAACAAGTGTCTCCATCCTATTTTTGACTATTTAAACACATCACTTATTCTAGGTGAGGAATCTACCTACCAGAGTGACTGGGGTGACCACACATTTCTGTCTTTGTCAACTACTGGTGTTTAGTTGCTAAGTTCTTTTTTTTTTTTTTTTGAGTTGCTAAGTTCTAATAGACTCTTTCACAAACCCATGGACTGTAACCCAGCAGGTTCCTCTGTCGATGTGATTACCCAGGCTAGAACACTGAAATGGGTTGCCATTTCCTTCTCCAGGGGATCTTCCCAACCCAGGGATCAAACCTATATTGCCTGCACTGGCAGGCGGATTCTTTATCACTGAATCGCCAGGGAAGGCCTGTCAGCTACTATTACCCTCATGTCATGGTATACTACATCCTCACCTTCCGTGTGTCCACAAAGATTAATGGTCTAACTCAGTTTGCCAGGAGTGTTGGATATATTCGATACTTTCCTTCATTCCAATGTATCATTTAGGAGGAAAAAAATCATCATAAGGACAACAGCTAAATAAAAAATTAAGCACTTCCTTTTAGCTCCCATCATGCCCTCATAATTGCAACACACTTTTCCAAATTAAGATTCAAAATATATTGAAGATTCAATAAAGTCAAACAAGTTACTTCAAGTCACACAATCAGTAAGCTGGATCACTGGAATTTGACTTCAGATCCGTCTGATTGCAAAATGCCTAAATCACTGTGAACTAGCACCAAATGTACATAATGTTGCTCTCCCATGCCTTGGATGGATCCCAAGGTTAATTGGGAACAATTTCATTTTGCTCATAGGGTGGATATATGTAATTACTTAAATGCTCATATATATTATATATTAACAGTTAATTGAGAATAAACTTGGTTGACCTTTGGCTTCCTATTCCCTACTTACTTAAGATTTGCCTGTCATCTGTCTATTTAGCTTAACAATGAAGATCAAGTTCTTAACTGAACTGGAAGTACTGAAAGCCTTATCTTACTTTCTTATTTCTCTAAACTAACCAAATTGATATACTGAGAATAATCTCAGTTTGTGGGCTCATGTGAAGTTTAAATGACTCTATTTATTTATTTATTTAACCCAAAGGGCTGCAATTTTCACTTGTATTGTTATTTCTATAGAATGTAAGGTTTATTTTAAGAAATACCAATATAAAGTAATCTTTTTATTGCCCATTTCATGTTAATACTAGGAGTATAATTTATAGAACCACTGCCAGAATCCCAGCAGAGATAATAGATGTTTGAAATTCTCTGTTCCAAATCCATTTCCTGGTAGTAATAATAGGATATATGCATAATATTTACATATTATACATTTAAAGTAGTGGAGTTGTACACATCTTGCAAGAAACGAATTCTGAGGCTGTTCTTATTGAAAACAATATTCTGTGTTACAAACAATCTGTTCATTCAACACTGGGGATGATGTAGATATACAAACTATTGGAGAGATATATGAGTCTTAAAGTTTCCATGAGTTTCATAAGCATTCTAAAGAGTTTACTCTTAGTAGCAACTTCAATTCAGATTAAATCATTTCTCCTTCGGGACATTCTGCCTTAATATTTGTTTTCTACATTCTTTGTTTTGATATTATATTTCATTTAATATAATATTTTACCCTTGTATAGGATTTCTTAAGCATAGAACTGTTGACCTTTGGGGCCAGATAATTCACTATAGTGTCGGATGTCCTATGCATTATAGAATGTTCAACAGCACCCTGACCTCTCTCTACCCACTGGATGACTCCTCTTCCCCCATGATAACCAAAACTATCTCTGGACATTGCTAGACAGTCTCCTTTTGTCTTTCATGTACAAATTTATCTCATATACAAACAAGATTATAGTCTTAGATTCCAATTTGTACACATATACACACACACACACAAGTATGTGTGTGTGTGTGTGTGTGTGTGTGTATTCCTCTCCCTGAGTTTAGTCAGGGGTCCCCAAGATTACTCTTACGTTTAATGATTCACTAGAAGTACTCACAGAACTCAGCATATAGACATATTCACAGCTATGATTTATTACAGTAGAAGGATACAAAATAAAATCAGTAAAGAAGAAAAGTCACTTAGGACAAAGTCCAGGTGAAACTAGGTGCCAGCTTCCAGAAGCCATTTCCCATTAGAATCACAAAGATATAAGTAACTCCTCCAGCAATGAGGTGTGACAACAGGTATAAAGTGTTGTGCATCAGAGAAGTTCCTTAGAAACTTAATGCCTAGCATGTGTGAAAATCCCAGACTCTGAGAAAGGAAGCCGGTACTTAGCCAAAATCATGGTTTTTGTACAAATAAATTATGTAGCAGGAGCCATACACAGTAATGATAGAAAACCTTGGGAAATCTATGTTTCCAAATGTCAGCCAGAGGTCAACCTTGAAAGGAGGAGTTTCCAAGGAGAGTTGTTTCAGACCTACAAGACTAACACTTTCTGGATTCTTGCCTACACAAGGTTTTGTTAAGGGTCAATCACATTTTAGGCACCTAAAGAATTATAGAATGAATAAGTGAGTGAAATAAGCAATCAATCTTGTTTTCCATAAGAATTGATTAAATGGTCCTATTTAGATTATTGTTCCTAGGGGTTCTTAGCCCTAAGTAGACTGAAATGTTTCTGGCAATGAAGCATAATCACAAGTTTTAAAATTAAAAGATTTAAGTTAATTATGTCAGACTTGAGATGCTTTTCCAGAAAATCTTCAAACAATTCAATATGGCACAGAGCCCACTGACAGTCAAAAAGGAAATGGCATATGGTAATATTCTGTTCATACAATTTCCAAATGCAACCACTAAGAGAATGAGGAATTTACATTGACTCTAAGACTACAGGATCAACTGTTTTCTGCTAAGAAACCTATGCCATTTTTAAAAATAAAATCCCTCAATGGTTAAACTCTTTTGGAAATAACTGAATCATCTACTGTTCTTCAGTTCAGATAAATCAATCTAGTTTAATAGGACAGTTTAAGAAGTTACCTTTATCTAATTAAGAAAATAGAATTCACTGTTCTTTTCATGATAATGAATGGCAAAACACTTCCTACCATCATATAACTCTTGTCTAAATGGTTAGCTTTTATTTTTGGGTTATTGTCTGCTCATCACCCCCCTCCACTGTGAATGCAATATTTAGTAAGAGCAGCGTTCTTTTGTTGTTGTTGTTTTCCCTCGGCGTCTTCCCAATACCTTGCACAGTATGTGGCAAATAGTGTTTAACAGACACTTGATGAAAGAAGATTTAAAAATAAAAATAAATAAAGATCACCACCCAAAGTCCATGTGCTCCTAGGGTGTTTCTGGTATTTAGCTCTAAAGCAAACAGAAGTTTTAAAAAAGAAAATAAAAAACAACAGCAAAAGGAAAAATGTGTAGTAAAGACAAAACAGAATAATTTGTTTCCTTGATTACAAGGTGTGCTATAAATGGTTTCAGGTGGACCTTGATACCATTCAGAAGATGCTAAATAGGACTTGGGAAGGCCTTGAAACATTCTACAACACACATCTGGCATAAACAGGAACAAACATTTTTCACCATGTGCTGTAAAAATACTATAATTTTCTGTGTTTGAAATTTTTGAGAACAGAGTTGAAAAACATTAATTACATGGAGTATTTTGATTGCATCTGGAAGAGTACCTTGACTGAGATCATGGAGTTAACATAACATACTTGACAGTGCTCCATGAAGTAAGGACTAGTTAGTTGTGCCAATAAAAACCAACCTTCTAATTACCAAAGCTTTTCTTCCATATGCAAATGTGCTTCAGTAACAATGTTTTATACAAGACATTTAAAATAAAAGCATTACTTTTGTGGCAATATAAACATATATTTAATAATGATGACAATTTTTAGAAACTGTTACTTTCAGAACTAAGAAGTAATACATTATAAAGTAGTTGGTTTTAAATAAACTGTTTTATAGATCCTGAATGATGATAAGCATTCAGCCCATTAGCACTGAGGAACATATTAGAAGAATCCAAAATTCTAGCTAATCTTTGGCCTGATTACAAGTAGATAATTTATATTGGAAATATTTTAATATTACAGCATCTCAGTTCCTTTTATAAAATCTAGAGGTCCATTTACTCACTTTTATGGTGCACTTTATTGGAAGCTCTTCAAATGAACTTCATACATTCTTCTTAGATATAAACAGAAATCAGCCAGTTACTTCCTTCCAAGTACTTTTGCTTATTATTCAATTTTATTGTACCTTTAAGCAAAGGGCACAAAGGTCAATGTAACTGAAAAGTCAAATGTTTGGTAGCAGAGTTTGAAGTTAAAATGTAGACATTCACTTGGGTTTTTGTTTCTCTTGATTAAATGATACTACCCAGCTTGTACTGTACAGTTGAGAATATGGCTCTGGGATAACAGATCTGGATTTATCACTTCCATTACATAATACTAATGACTTTGAACATCTTTTTAAAATTTCACTGATCTCAGTTTCCTCATATGTTAGAGAGAGCTTGTGTGTATGTGTTGGGAAGCAGGGAGTGTTAGCTGCTTTCAGTAACAAATATTAATATTATTACCTCAATGTCAAGGATTCTATTACCCAGATAGATGCAATGACCTCCATACATCCCTTTCTACCTTCCTTCCTTCCTTTTTTTGATCTTCTTTATTTGAGAATAATTTAAAATAGAGCTAGAAAAATTAAGGTTACTGTTCTCCTCAGTCAGTTTAATCATATTTCTTTTCACAATTATTCATTTTCACTTTTTAAAAAATGATTTTATTCAAAATGAGTTTTGAATAAACTGGGAAATTTTGAGAGATGGGTCAATTAGTGAATTTGAGAGAGATAGTTTATATAGTTAATGTGAAATTATTAACTCATCCACAGGATTAAAAAAAAAAAGAAGAAGGAAAAGAAAGGTAGGGTAAATAAATAATCACCATAGCTATAGTTTTTTCTTCTTTAAACATTTTAAAAAAGCAATAAAAGGAAACAGTCTCCTCAATTAATACATGCCATTTAGGGCAAAGATTTAGTAGTAAGAGTGCTAACAGTCAATTTCTACTGTGATGAACCAAATAAAAATTTACTTCACTGTGTCATATAATCCACCTTCAAATTTTTAATGTTTTTATATTATAATTTAAATTTCTTTGAAAACACTTTTATCAGATAATCAAACAATGTTTTATATGCATTATCATATTTCTAATGATATTTTATGGTGTGATCACTCACCTAGAGCCAGACTCACCTATAGTGAATCACCTATGGTGATAAAACTCAACTTTGCTGTTATTAATGGTGGGGTCACTCAACTAGAGCCACACATCCTAGAGTGTGAAGACAAGTTGACCTTAGGAAGCAGCACTATGAACAAATCTAGTGGAGGTGACGGAATTCCAGCTGAGCTATTTCAAATCCTAAAAGATGATGGTGTTAAAGTGCTGCAACTCAATATACCAGCAAATTTGGAAAAATAAGCAGCTGCCACAGGACTGAAAAAGATCAGTTTTCATTCCAATTCCAAAGCAGGGCAATGCCAAGAAATACTCAACTACCACACAACTGCATGCATTTCACAGGTTAGCAAAGTAATGGGCAAAATTCATCAAGCTAGGCTTCAATAGTACATGAACTGAGAACTTCCAAATGTACAAGCTGGGTTTAGAAAAGGCAGAGGAACCATAAGTCAAATTACTAACATACATTGGATCATAGAAAAAGCAAGAGAATTCCAGAAAAACATCTACTTCAATGACAATGCTAAAGCCTTTGACTGTGTGAATCACAACAAACTGTGGAAAACTTTTAAAGAGATGGGAATACCAGACCACCTTATCTGCATCCTACAAAACCCATACGCAGGTCAAGAAGCAACAGTTAAAAATGGACATGGAACAATGGACCAGTTTCAAATTGAGAAAGGAGTGTGCCAAGGCTGTATATTGTCACCCTGCTTATTTAACTCATATGAACAGTACATCAAGTGAAGTGCCTGGCTAGATGAAAATAAGTTGGAATCAAAATTGCTCAGAGAATTATCAATAACCTCAGATATGCAGATGACACCACGAAAATGGCAGAAAGCCAAGAGGAATTAAAGAGCCTCTTGATGAAAGTGAAAGAGTAGAGTGAAAAAGCTGGCTCAAAACTCAACATTCAAAAAACAAAGATCATGTCATCTGATTCTATCACTTCAAGGCAAATAGGGAAACAATGAAAGCAGGGACATATATTATTTTCAAGGGCTCCAAAATCACTGTAAATGGTGACTAAAGCCATGAAATTAAAAGATGCCTGCTCCTTGGAATAAAAGCTATGGCAAACCTAAATAGTGTATTAAAAAGCAGAGACATTACTTTGTTGACCAAGGTCCATCTAGTCAAAGCTTTGGTTTTTTCCAATAGTCATGTACGGATGTGAGAGCTGGACAATAAAAAAGGCTGAGGGCCAAAGAATTGATGCATTTGAACCATGGTGTTGGAGAAGACTCTAGAGAGTCCCTTGAACACCAAGGAGATCAAACCAGTCGATCTTGAAGGAAATCAACCGTGAATATTCATTGGAAGGACTGATGTTGAAGCCGAAGCTCCAATACTTTGGCTACTTGATGTGATGAGCAGACTCATTGAAAAAGACCCTGTTGCTGGGAAAGATTGAAGTCAGGAGGAGAAGGGGATGACAGAGGATGAGATGGTTGGATGGAATCACCAACTCAGTGGACATGAGCTTGATCAAACTCTGGGAAAAGGTGAAAGACAGGGAAACCTGGCAAGCTGCAGTTCATGGGGTTGCAAATAGTCAGACATGACTAAGCGACTGAACAACTATGTTATTTTAAATAAATTATACACATTTTTCTACACTTAATGTAGATCATTTATTTTTGTACACAGAATACAGTGCAAATAGACAATGCAATTTTTTGGTAAAAATGTTCAGAGATACTTGTTTCACAGATAAAAATGTGTATGTAAATTTTGTCAGTTTATAGAACCAAAGACTTTTTAAGAATTGTCAGCTGCAAATTCATTCATACCTAAAATTAAAAATGTTCTTCCTAACTCTGACATCATCACCAGCAATAAAAATTTAGTAATTTCACAATTTTATTGATTGTAGTTATATCTAGCTCATATTTGTTAAGTAATACCAGTTATACACATGATGGCAATAGTAGAAAAAAAGGTGTCTCTATAATAAACAAATATGAGTTTAAAGCACATTGAAGAGAAAGGCCAAGAGAGTTAATAAGGTTTAGTGGACACACATTCTCTATACATTAAGTACTTTTGAAATCATGAATATTAATAATACTAAAATACATTAAGTTTATATTAGATATATGGTTTTCAAAGTATCATTCAGAATTAGTAGCAAGTATTATAGGTATAAGCACTAAATACAGTAGCTCTTAATTCTTTACAACTTTGCCAGATGAGAATTATTATTTCTACCACTCTGAAGAATTAAAACAGGCTAAAGGTTTTTAAAATTTGCCTGATCTCCTACTTGGTAGGAGGCCCAGGATTCATAATTAGGTTTGTGTTACTCTAAGTTCATGATTTTTCCAGCATATCTTGCTGTTGTTCAAACAGGTGTGCTTTTAACATCGCTTATAAAATATGCAGAAACAGATGGCACCTGCTAAACATGTAACTGACAATAATATTCTGATATTTTCAAATACTCAAGGGTATCCAGAAAAAAGAGCCTGGAAATTTGTAACATAATATATCACATCTAGTGTGAAACTTAAAAATAAGTTTAGTCCAACATTCTATGTTTTAAAAAACTTGGGCAAATGTGTTAAATGATTTAGCCCAGTTGCTATCCAGAAATTTTCAAAGTTTAAACTGGACTCATAAATTCTTTTCTAGGGTTTTCCATATTATCTCCAGAAGGTAGTTTTAGTTACAATATTTACATTTTTTTCCCCCAATCTAAAAGTTGAAACAGGCTAATTCTCAATTAAAAAAAGAAAAAAAAAATTCAAAACTATTCAATACCATTATATCCCCTCATTTTAAGAAAAGCTTTTAAAAAGTGGTAACATTCAGTTATATATAAAACTTTTTGCTTAAAAGTCTTTCCCAATATTTTAAAAAGGATATCATATTTATAGTTAGTACTAGTTTTTAAAAAAATCTAGTATCAGTGATTCTAAGGATCCTCATTCAAAATCTACAATTAATAAAATGGCTAGAAAAAGCTTGTTTTATATTGGAACTTATTTAAAATATTTTGTCCAGAGTAATGGAAATTAAAGAACTTTTCTTTTACTTCTAACTTGCTTTGCAAGCTACATCTGTATTGCCAGGAGTATGTATAAGCACTAGCAATCATTGCAGAAGCTGAATATAGCTAAGGCCATTTTAAATACTTCGAAGAATAAAAGTCTTTTTTATGTGTCATGCAAATTCATTTTGCGTTTCGTTATGGGGTATATAAATCCCTGAATGAATACATTGAACTGGCCAATTCTACTATATTCTTTGGTGTTTTCTATGCTTCTAAAAATTAATGCCAATGTATCTTTAGGATTTGTAAACAATGAAATGTTATGTAGCTAACTGACGGAAAGTGTGGTCCTGGTGACTTATCAGCAGTCAGGAGGGATTTGCATTCATTCGGATTCTCCTGGCTATCATCCCTAGTAATCAATGGTGTACACAGTTGAAATATATAAAGGAGGGTGCATAGTCTGAACATGAGGAACAGAGTGAAACTCAGTGATTTGTATCAAAATAAGCCCACAATTTGGGTTTAAATAAATTAGCAACAGAGATACCTGAATAGAGAAAAAGAGAAGTATCTTTAAAAATCCACCATATAAATACACTTATAATTCCTTGTTTTTAATTCACCAGTCATATGCTCACTAATATTGACAGTAGAGATACTGATACATAAGGGGTTGGCCACTTACATATAAATATTTTATCCATGTCTATTAAATATACAGATTACATATTACACAGATACATCTAACGCCAGAGGACATTTGTTGGTGTAAATTAAAAAAACGGAGGCATGGATTCAAATATTACTTGAGTTGCATTATTATTCCAGCTACTTATTTGATTTTAGCAAGTCACTTAATCTCTGTGCCTTCAGATTACTTTTTTAACCACGATTTAAGAACAGTTTGTCTCTCTTTCCTACTGAGCTATTTTAAGGATTAAATGTTATAAACTATGTAAAAGCTCTCTGAAAAGCTAGAAACAATAAACTAATACTCTCCAGACTCAGAAGATAAAATGCTCTCTCTTTTTCCCTGAGTAGAGAAAGGTGACCTCGGCACTATGGAGTGTTGGCTCACTTCCCTAAATTGTTGTACTTGAACTTTATTATGTGGATCTTCACAGACAATCAAAGTGGCAGATAGAGTAATTTATAGTGGTTTTAGACAAGACTGGTCATCAAACTTCATTAAGATACTCTTTGGATTAAATTCTTTAGGTTAAAATTACCATAAATTGCTAGTTCTTTATAAAATTTTATTTTTTTCATTTATTTTCATTAGTTGGAGGCTAATTACTTTACAATATTGTAGTGGTTTTTGCCATACATTGACATGAATCAGCCATGGATTTACATGTGTTCCCCATCCCGATCCCCCTTCCCACCTCCCTCCCCATCCGATCCCTCTGGGTCTTCCCAGTGCACCAGCCCTGAACACTTGTTTCATGCATCCAACCTGGGCTGGCGATCTGTTTCACCCTAGATAACATACATGTTTTGATGCTGTTCTCTAAAACATCCCACCCTCGCCTTCTCCAAAAGTCTGTTCTGTACATCTGTGTCTCTTTTTCTGTTTTGCATATAGGGTTATCATTACCATCTTTCTAAATTCCATATATATGTGTTAGTGTACTGTATTGGTTTTTATCTTTCTGGCTTACTTCACTCTGTATAATGGGCTCCAGTTTCATCCATCTCATTAGAACTGATTCAAATGAATTCTTTTTAATGGCTGAGTAATATTCCATGGTGTATATGTACCAGAGCTTCCTTATCCATTTGTCTGCTAAATGGGCATCTAGGTTGCTTCCATGTCCTGGCAATTATAAACAGTGCTGCAATGAACATTGGGGTGCATGTGTCTCTTTCAGATCTATAAACTTTTAAAAATCTGGTTTAAGAGTGATATTCTAGTGAACTGAGATAGTACAATCAACAAACAATGAACCAAGGATGCATTATTGTAATTCTTAGTAAATATTGTTTGGCAAATAATGGATGGAATTTATTCTCATGGCTTACAATTTAAATTAAATATATACAATATCACATCAAACTAAATATAATCTGAGCCAAGGATGCTCAAAATTAAATCAGTCTTAAATGTTAGTTAATGATTTAATCAAAATTAAATAATTATTAAATATTGATAGACTAAAATAATATTCCCCATTAATATGATAAACATCAAACTATTTCAATTTAGAAGAGCTGTATTTTAATTTTTGCTTGATAATACAGAGATAGATATACACTAGAAAAAATCTAAATAAGAAATCTTGACATTTGTATATTTAATCACTATCATTTAATTATTATCAATTTATCAAATTTTAACTAGTTATATTTAGCAGATTTGATTAATTTAGATTTCAATTCAAAAATAGTAATCCATATGGATATTTTAGTCCTTTTCAAAGTTCTTTAAAGAAACAAAAATATTGATGAAATTAACCAATTATAGTGTGCTGTTTTGTGTGTGTGTGTGTGTTAGTTGCTCAGTCATGTCCAACTCTTTGTGACCCCATGGACTGTAGCTTGCCAGGGTTCTCTGTCCATAGGATTGTTTTGACAAGAATATTGGAATGGGTTGACATTCCCTTTCTCCAGGGAATCTTCCTGACCCAGGGATTGAACCCAGGTCTCCCATATTGCAGGCAGGTTCTTTACCATCTGAGTCACCAGGGAAGTCAATAATTGGATTATTATAAATACACCAGGAAAAAAATTACAGTCAGTTCATATATGTATGTTCTTTCCGAATTAAAGTTAGTCTTCAATATTTTAGGTAGATTAAGGTAAAATTATTTGTCACATTCATGCTTCTAGTTTCCCTTTATGTAGAAAGTAATGTCAATGCTGATTGAATTTTTTCATGAGGTATCAAGTACAGAAAATGATTAGCAGAATTTTTTGATAAGAACACAATAGTATATACATTTGTCTAAAGAGTGAAATAAATCAAGTTATTCAAACAAATATATGTATAAATTTACTTCAGTTAATATATTTCACTCTTAAAATGCTTAAGGCTCCATCTAGCTCCAGTTATATCCATTAATTAGTCATGCTATTGTTGTTGCTTTTTGTGTGTCTGACTCTTTTGCAACCTCATGGACTGTAGCCTGACAGGCTCTTCTGTCCATGGAATTTCACAGGCAAGAATACTGAAGTGGGTTGCCATTCCCTTCTCCAAGGGATCTTCCCAACCCAGGAATTGAATCCAAGTCTCCCGCATTAGCAGGTGGATTCTTTACCACTAAGCCATCAGGGAAGACCCTTAGTTACTCATACTTCGGTGCAAAGTATAATAATTGGTGGATAAAATTACTTAAAACTTCAGACATATTTTAGAAAACAAAATATGGATTTAGAAAAAAAAAAAAACAGAAGAGGAAGATATGTGATCATAAGATACAAATACAGTAAGATATTAGAGGCCTGACTGACACCATATTAAACACATACATGATTTATGATTCAGTACAAACATAGTCCTGTATATAAAGATCCAGCTGTGTATTTTTTTTTTCATTTTAAGTCACTTAAGTTAGTAATATAACTTACTGCATAAGATTAGGAAGAATGAAGTAAATATGTCTATTGGTTCATCAGGATAATGCAGTGCCTTTACTGAGTTATCATGGATGCTATTCACAGTAACAAATGCATATAAAGTGTTTACTTAGTATAGAAAACAGTGGATGCTAAATTAATGTTACTTGCTCTCTCCTGTTTTGTAAACTCCATGAGTGTAAGAACAAAATCTGCCTTGTTACTTATAAGGACCTATCCCTTACATCCTTACATAGTGTTGAGTACATAATAGGAGACAAGCAATAGTCATTTTCAAATATGTAGATACAGAGAAAGGTCTTGACAGTAGAACTGGTTTTTGTGTTTGTCTGGCTCTGTGATCCAATATTCCTTTAGTACCATAAGCTGAGAACAAGCCATGGGCATTAAAAAAGAGAAAGAAAGAAAAACTACAGCATAAAGGGACACATGAACTCACACAGATCTTGGGGGGGCACGGGGTGGCTGGGAACAGACACAATTTAAAGAACCTGGTGGAAGAGTAAAGATTATACAGAGCTCCAATGCAACACACTTGACAAACCAATGATTTGCTAAACAAAACACTCACATTTGCATGTGTAAAATTTTTTGGATTTTGTCTTTATAAATTCCAGCTTTCCCTTTGATGGGTCAAAAGACTTCACAGTCAGTTTTCCTATGCATATATAAGAAAATATTCAGCATTTTAACTAATTGTCTGCATCGCAAAATTTAAGTTACCAAAAAATAAAATCTACAAACAAGAGGGAGGGAGTTTCAATGTGTTAAGTATTTGGACTTTCTTTTATTTTGTGTAAAGACAGAGAATGCTTTGGCAAGTATTGGCTTTATCAAGCAACTCTCTCTTCTTTTTTCTTTTACTAATAATTGATGAATAAACATGGTGAGTGTAAAAGGAGAGATGGTTGAACATATTAAAAAGGGCAAATAGGAGAAGGAAAAGGAAGCTTCCTAACAGTTGGAATGCTTTTCTAATTGGGATTTCAGAACCCAGAAGTAAGGAGGTAAGAACTCTTCAAGAAAATTGGAGATATAAAGGATACATTTCATGCAAAGATGGTCACAATAAAGGACAGAAATGACAAGGACATAACAGAAGAAGAGATTCAGAAGAGGTGGCAAGAATACACAGAAGAACTATACAAAAAAGGTCTTAATGATCCAGATAACCATCAAAAACTTAATGGCACCATCAGTAATGATGGTGTAGTCACTCACCTGAGCCAGACATCCTAGAGTGTGAAGTCAAGTGGGCCTAAGGAAGCAAACCCTAAAAGATGATGCTGTGAAAATGCTGCACTCATTATGTCAGCAAATTTGAAAAATTCAGCAGTGACCACAGGATTGGAAAAGGTCAGTTTTCATTCCAATGCCAAAGAAAGGCAATGCCAAAAATGTTCAAATTAATGCACGATTGCACTTGTTTCACATGCTAGTATGGTAATGCTCAAAATCCTTCAAGCTAGGCTTCAGAACAGAGCTGGAATTGAGAACTTTCAGATGTACAAGCTGCATTTAGAAAAGACAGAGGAATGAGAGATCAAATTGTTAACATCTGTTGGATCATAGAAAAAGCAGGGGAATTCCAAAAAAATGCATACACTTCTGCTTCATTGAATACACTAAAGCCTTTGACTATGTGAATCACAAAAAAACTGGAAAATTCTTAAAGAGATGGGAATATCAAGTCAACCTTAACAGTCTCCTGAGAAACCTGTTGAAGTTGATCTGAGAAACCCATACGCAGATCAAGAAGTAAGTTAGAACCAGACAAGGAACAATGCACTGATTCAAAACTGGGAAAGGAGTACATCTAACCTGTTTATTGTCACACTGTTTATTTAACTTATATGCAGAGTACAACATGTGAAATGCTAGACTTGATGAATCACAAATGAAATCAAGATTTTTGGGAGAAATATCAACAACCTTAGATATGCAGATGATATATCTCTAATGGCAGAAAGTGAAGAGGAACTAAAGAGCCTCTTGATGAATGTGTAAGAGGAGAGTGAAAAGTGTGGCTTAAAATTCAACATTCAAAAAGTTAAGATCATGGCATCTGGTCTCATAACTTCATAGCAAATAGATGGGAAATAGTCCCTTAGACTGCAAGGAGATCTAACCAGTCCATCCTAAAGGAGATCAGTCCTGAGTGTTCATTGGAAGGACTGATATTGAAGCTGAAACTCCAATACTTTGGCCACATGATGTGAAGAACTGACTCATTTGAAAAGACCCTGATGCTGGGAAAGATTGAAGGCAGGAGGAGAAGGGGACAACAGAGGATGAGATGGTTGGATGGCATTACTGACTCAATGGACATGAGTTTGGGTAAACTCTGGGAGTTGGTAATGGACAGGGAGGCCTGGTGTGCTGCAGTCCATGGGATCACAAAGAGGTGGACATGACTGAGCGACTGAACTGAACTGAACTGAACTGAACTGAACTGAACTGAAGTGGAAACAGTAGCAGACTTTATTTTCTTGGTCTCCAAAATCACTGTGGACAGTGACTGCAGCCATGAAATTAAAAGATGTTTGTTCCTTGGGAGAAAAGCTATGACAAATCTAGACAATGTATTAAAAAGTAGAGACATGACTTTGCTGAAAATGATCAGTATAGTCAAAGATATGGTTTTTCCAGTATTCATGTACAGATGTGAGAGTTGGACCATAAAGAAGGATGAGCACCAAATAATTAGTTTTTTTGAACTGTGGTACTGGAGAAGACTCTTGAAAGTCCTTGGACTGCAAGGAGATCCAACCAGTCAATCTTAAAGGAAACCAATGAACTGAACTGATTCACTGGGAGGACTGATGCTGAAGCTGAATTGCTAATATTTTGGCCACCTGATGGGATGAGACAACTCATTGGAAAAGACCCTGATGCTGGGAAAGATTGAGCACAGGAAGAGAAGGGGGCAGCAGAGGGTGAGATAGTTGGATGGCATCACTAACTCAATGAACATGAGTTTGAACAAACTCTGGGAGATAGTGAAAGACAGGGAAGCCTAGCATGCTCCAGGTCATAGAGTTGCAAAGAGTTGGACACAACTTTGTGACTGAACAACAAGACATCAATCTTTACTTGTTTCTCTTCTGATTCTTCATAACTTTCATTCAATAGGAAGGATGTCTTTAATTCTCAATCAGCATAATGGCAAATATCTTTTAGGTAATATGAGAGAGAAATGAGAAGTATAAACCACAAATCTGAATGTTCCCCTCCTGGCAAAGATAATTATAGTCATAGCTGGGAGAATTTTATTATATTAGGTCTGGCGGGGGGCAATTTGAAATTGTGTCTGTTAGAATTGAGAGAATAGTACTGACATATTTCCACTCAGTTCAGTTGCTCAGTCGTGTCCGACTGCAGCACACCAGGCCTCCCTGTCCATCACCAACTCCCAGAGGTTACTCAAACTCATGTCCATCGTGTCAGTGATGCCATCCAACCATCCCATCCTCTGTCATCCCCTTCTCCTCCTGCCTTCAATCTTTATATATATATATAGATGCACTACAATGTGTAAAATATATAACTAGTGGGAAGCTTCTCTCTAACACAGGGAGCTCAGCTCAGTGCTTTGTGATTACCTAGTGGGCTGGAATGGGGGAAAGAGAAGGCTCAGGAGGGAGGTGGTATTTGTATATTTATAGCTGATTCATATTGTTGTACAATAGAAAGTAACACAACATTGTAAAGCAATTATCCTCCAATTAAAAATAATAAAAAAAATATAGCTAGGCTGTCAAGAATTGAGATATGTGTATTATCTGTTGTTTTTTCCTTGTCTTGCATCCATTCTTTTCTTAGTTGATTGGGGGGGGGGGCAGCCACTTCCATGTCTTTTTTGTGGCAGTCACTACCATGCCTATTACCAATGACAACAAAAGACCTGAACAGGATGAATTAGAATATCCCCTGAAGTTTTATTTATGCATGAGTCATGAGACACCTGAAAAAAATACATCAAAGAAAGAATCTACTTGAGTACCTGGAGTTGCCATGAAGAGCTCCTTCTTTATTGCTTAAGCTTATTTGAGCTGGTTTTCATTCTCTTACAACCAAAGGAGTGCTAATGAATACTAGTTGAGTAGAATATTGGTGAGGATATATATGAAAAATAAAAACATGAATATGCTTTTGATATAAATGTACTTAATTGAAATATTTAAATTATAACATATAAAGTGTATTGGATGTAATTAATAATTCCTCAAAAATTTCTTAGTGTATATCAAATTATTCAATTATGAATATCTGCATATAAATATGTAAACCTTTCTTTTATACCTAATTGTGAGTGCTTTTATCCTTTATAAAAGAAACAGAATCAGTAGATTCAAATTGTAGTGAATCTTGGGTAATATCATTACGAAGGAAATTCAAATAAAAACCTAACTTTTGGCTTGAGTTTTGAACTTTTCAATAAAGTAATGCATTTGTGTGTGTATATATGCACATATATACATATGTATATATGTATATATTTTAATCTGGTAAATATTAGATGATATTCTTTAAGTCTTTTCTTCAGCTGAGGCTTTCCTAGTTATATTATTTCTCTGTGTGATTTATCCTCCCAAGTTTCCTGACTTGTGCCTGAGTTTTCTTTCATCCTTGCCTCCTCTAGGTCTGGCATCCTCTGCCCTCTCATTTTCTAATCTCCCACTGACTCTCCTCTTCTCTTATCTCTATGGCATGTGCCCTCAGGCATGTCTTTCACTGCCTAGCATTTTCCTTTTACTTGTGTTCCTGATCCATCTTTCCCTCTCCCTTCATCTATCTTGCTTCTTATCAGTACTTTTAGATAAATAGGAAGAAAAAAAAATCACTTGATATCATAAATTAGATTTTAAGTAGGCATTTGAAAGCTATTACAATTATTTTCTTTACAATGAAGAATATAATACAGGATATTCAAGCAAATTATTTCTAAAAGTGTTCAATTCCACTCAAATCCTATCAGGTAAATATCTGGATTTTCCTGTGTTCAGATTGTAGAAAGGGAGTTTTCACAATTTGCTGTCAATTTAGCAATAAAACAGAACACAATTTTCAAAATAAGAATACTTTAAAAGGAACTAATATGAATTGGTTTAATAAAATTGATGTATTAAATAAATATCCAGTCCTTTAGTAAAATATATGAATCCTTAAAGAAGTTTCCATTTCCAAACTTCCTTTTAAGATTTCTGATTTCTACGTATAGAGACAAGTTGCATGTGCACCTTTAAATTCCTTAACCATATATAACCTCATTTTCTCTGTCTTAACATAGAAAACACTAAGGTCATGCCCATGACTAGGGACATAATTAGGACATCATATGTCTCCTGGCAGTGTATTTTTTTTTAGTGTTACAAATTAAGAAATAGACAACATTCTAAGATGTGTGCTCACCTTCAAGCAATAATACAAACAACTATGACATAAAACCTCCCCCAACTTTTTGAAAACCCCTGACAAATCCAGAGAAGAGATTTATGCTTAGTTTTTCTTTATCTCTCCTTCTCTTATCTCATTTTGGACTTGAATATGGTTGGAATATGGATGCCTCTGTGTAGCTGTGTCCCAGAATGATTTCAAACTATGCTCCAAGCAAAGATATCCCTGGGTTATAGGAATAAATAAATGTCTTCTCTTCAACTTCCACTTTGAAAAGAGATCCTCCTTTTTTCATGACCTCCTCGCATGTGCAGGGCAAGAAAGGGTAGTCAGCTCATATTGAGGACAGGGGTGAGGGGGACAAATAGATACTTGGCTTTCAGAGCGTAATTTATATTTACTAAAAACATGCTATAAAAATCCAGTGAAATTTGCCTGCATTTACTTTCAGGAGGTGTCATGAGAACATACTCAGAACATTTTGAAAACCTTGATCATAATTTGCGAAGTGGTACATGCTAATATAAGCAGTGTATCAAGGGAACAATACCTTGATCTGTTTTCCCAGAGTATCCTTTAAAAATTAAGAGTAGATAACTGACTACATTTCTCTGTGAGTTTACCTTGCTAGTTCTTTCAAGTTCTAAAAACAAGTTGGATGAACATAGGAATAATTTTTGTAAACATACATATGTATTTATAGTCAATCAATAACCTTGTTGATGTGAAGAACATCTCTTCTCACACATATCATTTCCTGCTTCATCTAATGTGTTAACTTTACTGCATAGTGAGAAGAGCGGAGGCGAAGGGAAGAGTAGAAGGGACTACTAAATATCTTATTAAAATTAACTCAGATTGGCGTGTAAATGTGGGAGCATCCATGCAATTCACAAACTACTGCCTAAGCCTGTGTTTTTAATATCAATCTTTGATGATAGTGGCAGTTTTGATCATTTTCTTTGAAGTTACTGAATTCAGTGATCCATCCTTTGTGTTTAGTTATCAGGACTGTGAACATCATAAACAATTTAAGATGTTTAGTATTAAATGTTATATTTAGATGGCAGAAAAATGCAAAGTTACATAAAATTGCTAAGCATAATTCTCATGTATCTATTCTCTCTTTGTTACTAGAAGCTCTCTTTCCCAGACAAAATGGAAGTGGTAGGGGAAGTCAGGAAACTAAGTTCAAATTTATGAATGCTAAGATACACCAAGTGTGTCTTTTCTGTGTGTAGGAATCCAAAATCAATACAGTTCATAAAATGCAGTGAAGTTATAGACTTAAATAAGTGGCAGTTCAAAACAAGAGAAATTGTAATATGAGCTTCAAACAGCATTAGAAACTTGTTAGAAATTTGGGCTTCTTCCATGATGGCTTAATATCCAGCTCAGCTTCCCCAGTAATGGTGACAAAGATGATCATCATAAAGTGACATCCTTCACCTCCTGTCCTTCTTCCCATAGCTTTCCAAAATAAGTAATTTCTAGGCTTTTCCAGTAAAAATCTTAAGATTGATTCATTTTTCCTGACCCGGGTCATGTTTATGATAAAAGCTAGTCACAGTTATCAGAGAATGAACTAATATATCTAACTCTGGAACTAGGGAGTAAAGTTCTGAAATCACTGGACTAAGAATAGGTGATAGATAATTCTCCAAAGGAAAGTTAGCATTCTTATACAAAACCAATGAAGGAAGGGTTCTGGTTAGTCAGAGTCAACTGATTTCTATAATCAAAAAGCAAGCATTACAGAGAAATCTTTAACACAGAACTAAGGCATTCTTCATAAGCCATTGTAGCACCCCAGGAACTAGATAGCAGTACACGTCAAAGAGATGGAAAGCTAGGCAGTGATGACAAAATGTATATTCCAACTCTGGTCCAAACAATGTTCGCATCACTGACGGCAGGCCTTGACCGTGGTTCAGTTCAGTTCAGTCACTCAGTCGTGTCCGACTCTTTGCGACCCCATGAACCACAGCAAGCCAGGCCTTCCCATCCATCACCAACTCCCGGAGTCCACCCAAACCCACGTCCATCGAGTCAGTGATGCCATCCAGCCATCTCATCCTCTGTCGTCCCCTTCTCCTCCTGTCCCCAATCTCTCCCAGCATCTTTTCCAATGAGTCAACTCTTCGCATGAGGTGGCCAAAGTATTGTAGTTTCAGCTTCAGCATCAGTCCTTCCAATGAACACCCAAGACTGATTTCCTTTCGGTTGGACTGGTTGGATCTCCTTGCAGTCCAAGGGACTCTCAAGAGTCTTCTCTGACACCACAGTTCAAAAGCATCAATTTTTCGACTCTCAGCTTTCTTCACAGTCCAACTCTCACGTTCATACATGACCCCTGGAAAAACCATAGCCTTGACTAGATGGACCTTTGTTGGCAAAGTAATGTCTCTGCTTTTTAATATGCTATCTAGGTTGGTCATAACTTTCCTTCCAAGGAGTAAGCATCTACCATGCTTAGGAGACCAATTTTTAATAGCTCATTATTTTTTAGCTTGCTGCAGTGCTAACTGGAGTGAAATATATGTTGAAAATGTATTTACGTGTCAACTAACTTTAAGAAAAAACACTGCTGGAAATATTAGCAGAACATAGTACCCTCTTAGCCTCTCCCCCAGAGGAGAGGTGAAACAGTGCAAGAATTTGGTCCAGGCTCAGGTGAATATGGTTATGGGTTCGGGAGATTTTTGAAAGAAAAGTCAGGTTATAATCTCTTGAGAGTGGTTATCTGATGGTAGTGAAGATATTAAAATGTTCTTACAGACAGGAACATTCTAACCCAAAATATAGTTCCTTGGCATATTGAATATTTCTAGCTGAAGGAGTAGGGATAAACAGCAAAAGCAATAAGATCACTCTATTCTTCCCCCACTGCTGTTCTCTCCTGAAACAGTTAGTAAAACACTAATAGGAAAAGAAAGGGGGAAAAAAAACCCCTAATATGAGTGGTACCTTTTACATACCCAGAGTCCTTATCTCTGAAGACAAAAGATGCTAAGAAGAATCCTAACAGGCTTCCAGTTTACTACGTTTACCTCCATACTCCTTGACCTGTATCATATTTCTTCAAGACTATCTGCTTTTCATCAAACCTATCATTAAAATATTCAGTCTCTTTCTTCAAGTCTTCATTTCCTCATGAAGACTCCCATGTCACATAAAACATATTAAACCTGTTTGTATGCCTTTTTCCTATTAATATGTATTTGTCAGTTTAATTTTCAGATTCAGCCAGGAACCCCAGGAGGGTCAAGGAAAACTTTTTCCTTCCTTATAACACAAATTCAGCAGTTGATATTTCTATTTATTTTGGCACAGTTGATGGATCATTCATTAAAACAGAAATAAAAACTTTCATAACTCTCTCAAAACAAACACTATACTACTGAGAACTTAGCTATGTTTGTTTTTTTTTTTAAAGTCCTTTGAAAACTATTATATTTATCTACCATTTATGTCTATCTATCTTAAACCATCCTAATAGTTAATATGTTCCTCTTAGAGTAAGCATTTATGAAAGCCTTAAGCATTGCAACTAGCATTTTAAAAAGTACAATCCTGCAAACTAATGTTTTATAATGGAACAGGAATATGTGAGTTGCATTTCACATATTTGAGCTGTTTAGACATGTTGCAAAGAAATGAAATGCAATTGCCAAACACACATTTTAAATAGAGTATAGTTGCCAACATTGTTGTCATCTTGAAATAATCTCTCTTTTTTTCGAAGGCTTTTAGAGTATAGATCTGTGTCACAATTTAAGTTAATGCTAGCAAACCTGCCATTAATCCTTGACCACTTGTCATGCTTAGATACTCAACTAAGGTATATACGGCAGACCATCTGTGAGAGGGCATTATTTCATCTGTCTCTCGGGGAATAGGGAGACTCATTTTGAAGAAGGGCTCACCCTGACTTTTTGTGAAAGCTGGAGAGTGACAGGTGGTTGGTACAGACAAACACAAAGAATGATACTGGAGGGAAAAAAAAAAACAAAAAACCTACTACTCTGCCAGCAAACCTTTGCAGTATTGCTGTCACTATGACAGGTGGCAACCACTGAGATCCCTATGTCATGTACGTGTACAAAGCCAGACTATGATTCACATTTTGTAGCTCAGATTCCATGAGGTACTCAAAACACAGATGTTAGGTTTCAAAGTTTAATAAAGACAGAATCTAATACTACCATGAAATCTTTCCTTTCTACAAGTGCCTGTGCTTATATTGCTAACTGCAAGAAAGAGCTCTTGGCAGTAATTAAGTGAATGGATGGCACTTTAATTTAAATGTTAATACAGAATATTTAGCATTTTTTGTAAGTTTTGAGAGGAACTGTAGATTTCCTTGGGAAACTGGAGGGTGGCCTATTGACTTCTAAAAGTGAAAGTTGGGATTTTTTAATCAACTTGAAGAAAGAGAACCTCTATGTGTATTTCCATGCCCTACACAAAATGTCAAGGCTATTTATTGTCACCCTGCTTATTTAACTTATATGCAGACTACATCATGCAAAATGCTGGACTGGATGAAGAACAAGCTGGAATCAAGATTGTCGGGAGAAATACCAATATCCTGTTACTCAGATGACACCATCCTCATGGCAGAAAGTGATGAAGAACTAAAGAACCTCTTGATAAAAGTTAAAAAGGACAGTGAAAAAGTTGGTTTAAAACTCAATATTCAGAAAACTAAGTTCATGGCATCTGCGCCCATCACTTCATGGCAAATGCATGGGGAAACAAAGGAAACAGTGAAAGACTTTATATTTTGGAGGGCTCCAAAATCACTGCAGATGTTTACTGCAGCCATGAAATTAAAAGATGCTTGCTTCTTGAAAGAAGAGCTATGACCAACCTAGACAGCATATTAAAAAGCAGAGACAATACTTTGCCAGCAAAAGTCCATCTAGTCAAACTATGGTTTTTCCAGTAGTCACGTATGGATGCGAGAGTTGGACTATAAAGAATGCTGAGAGCTGAAGAATTGATGCTTTTGAACTGTGGTGTTGGAGAAGACTCTTTTGAGTCCCTTGGACTGCAAGGAGATCCAACCAGTCCATCCTAAAGGAAATCAGCCCTGAATTTTCATTGGAAGGACTGATGCTGAAGCTCCAATACTTTGGCCACCTGATGAGAAGAACTGACTGATTGGAAAAGACCCTGATGTTGGGAAAGACTGAAGGCGGGAGGGGAAGGGGATGACAGAGAATGAGATGGTTGTATGGCATCACCGACTCAATGGACATCAATTTGAGCAAGCTCCCAGAGTTGGTGATGGACAGGGAAGCCTGGCATGCTACAGTCCACGGGGTCGCAAAAAGTCAGACAAGACTGAGTGACTGAACTGACTGACTTCCCAACACAGAATTATTAAAGCAAACTGAACTGGAAAATAAGGCAAAGGAAAATAAATATTATTGTTTTCAAAGCATTTCATGAACTTTGTTATTGTTATCCATATTTACCTTTGTTCCAGGTACAGACCAAAAAAAAAAAAAAAGATTCACTGAGCTTGCCATGACAAATACAGAACTTTTGAGAACTGCTAATGCAAAAGAGAATAAAGAGAAGACCTCAATAAGTGGTAGGAGAAGATGCAACTATATTAAATCCACTGGCAAGCTTTGCTTTTTTTTTTTCATCTACTTTCCTTCAGAATTTGCTACATACCCCTAAGTAATAATGACTTATATGAACCACTGTCAACTCTGTTTAGCAAGAAAGGACTTAAAAGATTAAAAATTAAAAGAATAGGAGACAATAATCACAAATAGAACAGAAACAAGGGCAAATTTAAAATGATATAAAGAAAAAAACTGGAATATATGCTCCATGAAAGCAGAAATTATTTTTTAACTGCTGCATCCCCGCTACTCAAAATTGTGTTTCCATACACTTAAGTAGTCAATAGATGTATCAAATGATGGAACAATTTTTTTAAAAGATTGAATATAACTTGTATTAGAGTGAATAGATTACCTAATGACATTTTACTACCTACTTTTTCTGTGCAAAGCATTTTATACAGATTAGTTTGTGTAATTACTATGAAAATGTCTGAGAAAGGTAGTTTTATGCTCATTTTATAGAAGAGAATTGGAGTTTCAGATATATTAAGTAATTAGTCCAAAATCATGCTGACTTCAAAGTACAGATCCTGTCTTTTAGAAGATACAGACTCTTTGCATTATTCAGATAGTAATGCTACCAAGACAACAGTGCCAATCAACTGCACACTTTCACAGAAGACAGAAGAAGGCCACATTCTCATCAGGAAATTCTGATCTTCATTTTCAGGATTCATAATTTTTTCTCAGTATTTTATGTTCAGTTATCTAAATATTAAAACAAGAATCATTACTTTTTCTCTGCAATGATATCTGTTGTTGTGTGAAATATAGACTGTGCATCTTGTAATATCTTCTAGTTGAAGGAAAATAATCATGCAATATACCTGAAATAATAAAAACTGTATCAACATTAAAAAAATGAGGGAATAAAAATGAGCAGTATTTTGAAGTTTCCATTGCCAGGGAAAAAAATGTACAAAATAGAGCAGGTACAGTAAGAAAAAATAAGGGAAAAGAATAAGGAAAGTAAGGAAGAAATATAATATAGTCAAAGATGTGTGTGTAGGAACATTATGATCTATCTCTCTATATATCCATTTATCTGTATATTTATCTCTGTACCTATCAAATACCTTTTGAGAGACATCTCAGTGAAATGAAATAAAGAAAGAGCTTCATTTTGAGAACACTGAATTCAATGAAATAGTTTTATTTATTTATTTACTTTTACACTAAAGAGTTTAGGAGTATACTGAATTGAATTATTTTTTGACTTGATTTTGCTTTTAATGATTTTGAGACTTAGCTACCTTTTGAAACATATGACTAGTTAATTTGTAAATTGTTGACAGTGCTAGTATCTTGTCAAACATAAAAGCTAAAGATAAGTTTCTATTACCCAGATCAATGTGATTAATGCAAGCTATGACAATGCTAATCAAGAAAAAGATGTCTCTTTCTACAAATGAATCACACAACCATAAAATCTTTTCACACATTATAAACAGACTTAGTCAAAACTCTTAAAAGTTATTTTGCTATGTATTTTGGGGAAAAAATCCAAATTAATCTTTTATTAAGAAATGCAAAAAGCTGGATTTACTCAAATTGAGAAGACTAAGATGAATCAAAATATTTGTTCATTACATTTACAGTGAACAAAAATTGGCAAGAAGTGATAGGGGATTTCCTGGTCTCTTATCAATTTATATGAAGTTATTCTAAATGATCTGACAACTAACACCACTTTCACCTATTCAAAGATATTACTGTAGCAATTATTCCTCTCTCTCAGCATCATAATATGTCCCCTCTCTATTCTATTTGTTGACATTCAGTCTGTTTTATCTTTATTCCCATGAAAACCTCATAATATTTATTTATAGCAAACTCTACAACTTAACTATATTTTTTAAGAGCTCTCTATACTATATTTCTCAACTCATTCACACTTGAAACCATTCTAATCAGTCTCTTATCTCATCATACTCCTGAAGCTGCACAATCAATCACCTGATTACTAAATCCAATGGTCATTTCTCCATACTCATCTTGCTCAAAGTATCAGAACCATTTGCTATAGTTGATTATCCTGTCTTCAGTGAAAAAAATATTTTCATTGTACCTCCAGATCTCAACATTCTCCAGAATTTCCTTGTGCCTAACTTCTCAGTCTTTTTTTTTCTGGTATTTTGTCCTGTTTCTGCTCTCTTAACATTGGGGTACAAATGGTTCAGGGCTTATATTTAGTCTTTCCTCTATTTATACTCACTCCCTCTTTTTATAATATCATCCTGTCCTGTGACTTTAAAGATTGCCAAAGTTATATTTCCAATCTGAACATCTTCTGTGAACTCAATACTCATGTGTACTCCTCATTTTCATTTGGATATCCAAAGAGATCTCAAGCATAATATCTGAAACAAAGTTCCTCAGCATCTCCTTCAAATCAGATCCTTCATCATCCTCTTCATTTTACTCAAAGGCAACACAGTCCTTCACATTGCTAAGGCTAAAATTCATGGAGTCATCCTTGACTTCTTACATTGTCTTATGCTATATCCTATCCACAATGATGTATTGTTGATTTTCTCTTCATTGAGATGAATCTCTATTTAATCACAATGCATTGACCACATCTCATCACTTCCATCACCACCACCATGACCCTGGTTCCAGTCATATGACCCATTCTGGCCTCTTCTTTGGATTAGCCTTTTTCCAGATATCCTACAACCTTTGCCATCCACAGACATTTTTTATTGCTATTGTTGTTTGTTTTGCTTTTAACAACATAGTATTCATAGTAATTCTGCCAAAACAAGTCAAATCACACTCTGATCCAACCACACGTTCTTTTTGATATTACATCAAACATTCCATGTATACTCAGCCTTCAGGACCTTTCCACCCCTTTCCGTCTTATAAAGTTCTTACAACAGATACTCCAGACATCAACATGGCTCAATCCCTTACCTTCATCAAGTATCTGATCAAATGTCACCTCACTATTAAAGTCTTACCTGACTTCAGCATTTTAAATGGTACCCTATTCACAAGCTTTATTTATCTGTTTTGCTTTTCTCTGTACCACCTGCTGCTATATGACCTACTATACAGTTTACTTTTTAATTTGTTTATCTACCACTTCATACCAGACCTGGAGTTGAATATAAAATCTGTGTGGGCTATTTTTTGCTTATTCTTTAATTTTCATGTGTTCAGACTTAATACCTGTCACTTAAGTATGCAGAAAAAAAGAGGTTTCTGTATAAAATATGAATACTTTGCCATAGAATGTATACAAAACTGGAAATATTTTTTATTTTATCAATATTATTTAGAACAGGTTGCTTTATAGCATTTAAATAAAACATTGGGTTTCACTTTTCTATTATTTAGGAGATTGAGAAATCACCAACCTCCATGCCCAAATGGGCTGTTTAGTTTGAGATAGTTCCACTTGTTAATTTTTGCCTTTGTTTCATTTGCTTTTGTTGCTAAATCCAATAAATTATCACCAGAACTAACATCAAGGAGTTTATCAGCTATATTTTATTCTAGTGGTTTTATGGTTTCAGCTCTTACATCCAGATATTCAATCCATTCTGAGTTGCTGTCTGTATGGTATAAGAAAGTTTTCTGTTTCATCGTTTTGCTGGAGGTTGTCCAGTTTAACCAAGATCACTTATTGAAGAGACTGTTGTTTCCTCATTGTATGTTCTTGGCTCTTGGTCATAATCCATTTATTGGTCATAAATCAATTAATCTCTATGTCTGTTTTATGTTGATGTCGTTGTTCAGTCACTGAGTTGTGTCTGACCCAATGGATTGCAGCACGCCAGACTCCTCTGTCCTCCGCAGCTCTTGTAGTTTGCTCAAATTTATGTCCATTGAGTCAATGATGCTATCTAACCATCTCATCCTCTGCCACCCCCTTCTCCTTTTGTCTTCAAATTTTGCCAGCATCAAGGTCTTTTCCAATGAATCAGCACTTTGCATCAGGTGACCATAGTATTGAAGTTTCAACTTCAGCAACAGTCCTTCCAATGAATATTCAGGGATGACTGTGTTGAAGATTGACAATATCATACTTATTTGATAACTATAGCTCTGTGATATAGTTTGAAATCAAGGAGCATAATGCTCCCATCTTTGTTCTTCTTTCTCAAGAGTTATTTGGATATGTAGGGTAATTTGTGGTTCTATGCAAATTTTAGTATTATGTATTCTATTTTTTTGAAGAACATCTTGGAATTTTGATAGTGATTGCATTGAATCTGTAGACTGCTTTGAGTAGTAAGTACAACTGACATGTACTTGAGTATGTAATTTGGATAGTATGGACAATGGGTTATGTAATTTTTATTTAGGAATTTTAAGTTTGAATTTTGAAAAAATGTATATTTTATTGGCACAATAACTCAAGTGTTCTCTTCTCTATCCCATATAAAAATGAAATAGTCCACAGTATATATTTATTTGGAATTACTTGAATGGAACATTTGAAAAGAGTAACAATCACCTCACTGATTTAATGGAGATGAATAGATGTTACCTCCATTAAATCAGTTTGCTACCTTCTTTATCACTGTTTAACAAATTACTGAGCACTTAGTGGCTTCAACACATTTTATATTATATCACAGTTCTGAAGGTCAAATGTTTGGGTTGGATTTGCCTTTTTTTCTTCTCTAGGTTTCACAAGGCTGCCACTAAGGTGTTGGCCAGGAGGGCTCCTACCAGGAGGCACTGGGGAGAATCCGCTTTCAAGCGCATTCAGGTTGTTGGTAGAATTCAGCTTCTTGTTGTAGATCTGAGGTCTGTGTTTTCAAGCTGGCTGTCCCCAGGGACTGCCCTTAGTTTTTAGAGGATTCTTTTTTGGTCCCTACATGTGTTCTGTATTTCTGAACAAGAGTGGTGAATTCTCTTGATGCTCGGAAACTCTGACTTCTTTTTCTGCCACAGCTCTCTTGCTCCCAGCCAGAGAAATTCATCTGCTTTTAACGCATTTGGTCAGCTTGAGGTAACCCAAATAATACAGAATAATCTCCCTAATTTGAGGTCTGTAATTTGAAATATATCTGTAAAATTTATTTTCTCATATAAGCTAATATGTTCAAAATTTCTGGGATTTAACATGTGGATATCTTAGAGGGGTCTTGATTCCACATATCACATTGCTCTATCCAATCCTGGGAATTTCAAAATCTCCCTAATAGTGATAGATTTTATAATAATTTCAAAATATTAAAATAAAATTAATAATGAGCACTGACTGATTAATTCTATCATGAAACTATTAATCTTGTTGTTCTTTGTGGGCTTATCAATCAAAAATACATTACAAATAATTTTCTCTAAATGATTTCTGGCTAATGACTTTAGGGATATGCACACCTGTGTTGACAGTTCTATTAAATTAAGAGTAAATCCAAGCACTGAAGATTGATATTTGACATATATATTAATATTCTGGTATTGTTCTCTTCAAAGATATAAATCACATTAAGCAACTTTGAGAATTTTTGCCTGTAGAATCTGTTCTTTTCTCAATAATTAAATATAATTCTACATTGCTCCGAAGGGATCATGTAATGCAAATCATGAAAATATGAGTTTAAAAGAAGTAAAATGCATTAAGTAGATGAGGAAATTATATGATAAATTTAAAATAATATTAGTTACTAATAAATCATTATTTTAAAAACATAAAATATAAACTAGTAGTATGACACTTGAGTTAATTTTCCTTAAAGATAAAGATCATATAATTTATTTATCAATCTACTATAGTAGTTTTACTTATTAGTTTTTACTAAACACATTGCCGTTTGTTGTAATATGTGCAAGCAAGCAATGATTAGAAAAACATTCCCATTGAAGTGATAGCTCATCAAGTCTTTTGGAGAGCACATACTTTCTAAAGTAACCTAAAAATATTTCATTCAGCTACTACTGTGAAACAGTGGAAACAGTGACAAAATTTATTTTCTTGGGCTCCAAAATCACTGTGGATAGTGACTACAGCCATGAAATTAAAAGATACTTGCTCCTTGGAAGAAAAGCTATGACAAACCTACACAGTGCTTTAAAAACCAGAGACATCACTTTGCCGACAAAGGTCTATGTAGTCTAAGCTATGGCTTTTCCAGTATTTATATACAGATGTGAGAGTTGGACCACAAAGAAGGCTGAGCACCGAAGAATCGATGCTTTTGAATTGTGGTTGGAGAAGACTTTTGAGAGTCCCTTGGAGAGCAAGGAGACCAAACCAGTCAATCCTAAAGGAAATCAACCAGGGATATTTATTGGAAGGACTGATGCTGAAGCTGAAGCTCCAATGCTTTGGCCACCTGATGTGAAGAACTGACTCATTGGAAGGGACCCTGATGCTGGGAAAGATTAAAGGCAGGAGAAAAAAGGGGCAACAGAGGATTACATGGTTGGATGACATCACCAACTCAATGGACATGAGTTTGAGCAAACTCCAGGAGACAATTAAGGACAGGGAAGCCTGGTGTGCTGCAGTTCATGAGGTTGCCAAGAGTCAGCCTTAGTGAACGTCAACCTGATGTGACTTAGTGACTGAACAGCAACAAAAACTCCTGTGAAATGCCACAATGTCCATAAAAAAAACAATAGTTTAAAATGTTTTCTTTTAAAATCTTAATTTAAATATTTTATTACAGAATAATTTATTGTATTTTTCTTTATGTTAAACTTCCCAGAGTTTCTGTTTTGTCAAGTAGCAAGTTTAAACTAGAAAAACAAGTCTTAACCTCGATTCCAACACCTGTTTATGACATTCTCATTTTAAACTTGATCTCTGTATTTGAGTCCTTTGGATTTAACTTTGGTTCTAGACAATACACATGTTCAAATCTTAACCCTGACACTTAATAGCCATGCAATCTTAGACAAGTTGTTTATCTTCTCTGAGCTTCAGTTTTCTCATTTTTCCCTCAGTTTAGAGTTCAGAAAGCTGAGAAAATCATAGCCCACTCTGACAGGCCAAACAAAACTCAAATATTCAAATCCACCATTATAGGAGTAATACACCTTATTTATCAGGGTTGTTTGGAGCTGAGATAATGAGCATGAGGCAATCTTATCACACTGCTTTAAAAAATCTTAATAAAAATAAGCACCTGATATATAATAATTTCTTCTTACATGCTAGCTCTTATCATTAAGTTTTGACAATGGCTATTATAACAAAACAATTGTAATAATATCATATCTCCATTATTGAAACTTAGACTATGAATCTGGCATGACTGGCCTTTCCGGTTGAGTTTTGGCCCTTGCGTTGCCACCTTTAGCTCTAGGCAACTGCTCCAGTGCCCAGTGCAGTTCTGTGATATCCAGGTGAGAGAGGGAGCCTGGAGTGATGTTTGTATGAAGCAAAGAAACATTTCTCACTTAATCAGAAAATAGGAAATGATTTTGGCCTTCATGACAATAATCCCAACATTATATCACAAGTTTTAAAAGAAGGACAATAGAAATCAGGTACCCACGCATTATTGAGATTAAACATCTTCCTTATACTTCAAACTAAAGTTAATCCCATAATCCCATGGGGAAAAACCCATAATGTCAGATATCAAGGTAATTAGGATGGCATCACCTTGCTATTTTTAAAGGAATTTCACCAAGTACCTATATATGATCTGCAGTAGTAGGTCCGAAAGTATGAATAATAGCAAGTGCTTGTTTTATATCTAGAAAGAGGGAATTCTGCTTAAATTGATATGGTGAAATGTCTAACTTTATATATTGTTCAAAATATTGTGTATGCACATTTGTTAAATATATATGGGAGTCAATCTTTGTATAATGCTCATTCTCTGTGTTATTTTGATTAAAATGTAATTTAAAAAAGGTTTTTTAGAGTTTAAGACCATATGAATGTAATAAATTATCATGCTTTATTATCTGAAACCGTCAATTCTGTGAGATAGGAGCCCTACTCAGCTGTTATCTGGTCTGTGATACAAGATAAAATTATAAATTCCTTTGCACTCACTTGTTCTCTCAATTTATCCTGTGTTATCATTTATATACATGGTTGTAATTAAAGTTAAAAATTATGACACAGTATGATATCTCCTTGCGATTTTTTATTTTAATGAGAACTACAAAGATTAGATCCTCTTGTGTGTGTGAGAGTTTGAAGGATTAACGAAGAGTGCTTTAATTAAGTTGTCTAGAGGAAAATGTTTTAAAATGGCAAAAGAACTGAGCTAAGTAAGTTAGATTTAAACAAACAACTTGAGAAAACTATTATATAAGCACTTAGGGTGCTCTTCAGTCAATTGCCTTTTATATCTGACCTTCGATTTTAAACTAAATATATTTGAAATACAGCATACAATTGCATGAAGACCTGTCAATCCACTAATTCATTGATTAAACAAATATCAAATATCGAAAATAATCTGTATTCTAGTTAGAAGAAAAAAAAGTAACAACACATTTCTTTTTCTGTTTAAAATAATTATCAGTCACTTACGTCATTTCATTTTCTTAATGTATTTTCTGTACCCAGCTTAGAGAAATTTGAACATTTTTAGCAGAGATTCTGAATAATCTTTATATTAAAGCATTTATCACACTATAAAAAGTTATTTATTTTAGATCTCTCTATACTTATACTTTTCCAGAGCAAGTATCATACTGAGCATTTAATGAGTATTTGCTCGATCAGTAGTATGGTTTAAATTGATACAAATCAGTTAATTTTAAGGTAATAAAAATATATTTAAAAGTTTATTCCACAACATTTTGTTCTTAATATAAACTTTCTGTTCAACACGCAGTCATATGTACTGCTTTTGTGAAGATAAATGCTATTTTTTTTAGCATTTTAGGTTTAATAGCATTGCTACTTAAGCAAGACACGCCATGTTGACTTCATGTTCTCTGATCTGCAGACGTCTCTTCATGCTTTTAAAAAGATGTAATTAATTGGCTCCAAAGTTATTAAAAATGCTAAAATATTTTAAATATTAAATAATACTCAGAAAGTTGAAAATAATCATTTTAGATATTAAAAAATACTAAGGGGGAAAGCCTAGGGGGAATTCCTTTAATTCTTAATAAAATAAAAGAGAATCTATTAATATTAAATGATAATTCAAAGTATAAAATGAACATCCTTTTTTCATACAAGCTCATTTTCATACAAGCTCATATCAGTCTATACTGGTATAAGTTATTGAATATATAAATGGGGAGAAGGGTAATTTCTGACTAAGAAGAATTCTAAATATTTATGCAGATGATCTATGCTAGAAGAAGGAAAGCATGACTCCCCAATTCTTATGTGTAATTCTATGGTGACTTCCTTCCAGAGTACAGTAAGAAAAGGGGTAAAAATGAGAGACTTTACAGTGGAGAACTCTTACAAACACCACTTCAGTCAAACGATAAAAGTCAATAACCACCATTGTAAATCATGCTGATGGTACACAGCCTGATATGACATAACTCTGAATGTGAGTGTGGTTAACTCATAACAACACGGGGGCATGTTACAACCAGCCACATGAAAAGAGTTCAAGTACACAGTCTAGAGAACTTGACAGGCAGTCATTCTCTTTTTGCTCTGCCACAAGCTGCTTGTATACTTTTAGATAAGTCATTTAAACCCTCAGGCTGCCAGTGCTCTGAAATGAATGAACCAAATTAAAACAGTTCTAGGATTCTGCTGGGTTATGGTCCATAGGGTCACAAAGAGTCAGACATGACTTAGCACAAGCAAGCACAAGACCCACCTAAGTTCTATTATTCTATTAATGTAACTATAAAATGACATAACTCCCAGAGAGATTAAAACCCCCATGAAAGAAGGATACTTGTTAAAACTGAAACGAAACAAATCAAATTTAGAATAGAGCTAAAGTTTGAGGTCATATGCTGTGTGTTTATACTCTACAGACCAGAAAAAATAACTTCATGAAAGAATTAAGAAGCGGGTGACACTGAAGAACCACTTTGAAATATTGATGGATATGGATGAAGTGAAGGGCACCCTTTATCCAAAATAATTGGAATATGACTCACATGTTAATTTTTCATTATACTTCAGAATTTCAGGTTTTGACAGAGATAAATCATTCCTTCAAATCCCTCAATGCTTTATTATCACCCAGAGTACCAAATCAAAGTGCCTTGAATGATATATCCAACCTTTCCCAACTCTGCCCTTGTCAGCAACACAAACCTATGTCATGTCACCAGGGGACTGATTTACATTAGTGCAACTGTGAGTTCCTTTAAGTATCCTGAATAAATATACTGTTAGATACCCCTGTCTTTCAGAAAATTCCTTTCTTTTAGAGTGCCCTTCCATCAAGAGCACAGAATATCTTCATTTAGCCTTTCAAGGTGGTCAGGCACTGCATCTATCATTGCTAACTGGCTAACTTTCTTCTCCCCTTCAATGAAAGATGCCTTATGATATTAATCTTTACATCCAAATCAACACCTAGCAAAGGAAAATGATGATGATAATAGTGAGGATGATGGTGAGAAAGACTGAGAATAATGTTTCTTTTTGGATGCCTGCTTTCCTATCATGGACCACATTTGAGTCATGGATTAAAACAAGGTAGTCTGACCTTACATTTATTTTATACTTGTCTGTTGAACACATACATGTGCATAATAAATATTTGTTATGGTTTAACTCAAGGAGTTTATCCTACAAAATTTAGTTTTCAAAAAAGTAATGGAGGTACAAAGGAGAAGTCACAATGACTAGGATATAATTGTTCAGTAGAGTGAAAGTCGCTCCGTTTTGTCCGACTCTTTGCAACCCCCCCTGAAATTCTCCAGGCCAGGATACTGAAGTGGGTAGCCTTTCTCTTCTCCAGGGGATCTTCCTAACCCAGGGATCAAACCCAGGTCTCCTGCATCTCAGGCAGATTCTTTACCAGCTGAGCCACAAGGGAAGCCCAAAAGTATTGGAGTGGGTAGCCTATCCCTTCTCCAGCAGATCTTCCCGACACAGGGATCGAATCAGGGTCTCCTACATTGCAGGAGGATTTTTTTTTACCAACTGAGCCATCAGGGAAGTTCAACTGTTCAGTAGAACTAATGGATGAATACCCTAGATAAATAAGAAGATTCTCCCTCTCCATCATACTGTGATATATTCATATTATTTTCTAAATCTTTGCATCTTTCAAGTATCTACATTATGTAGCCTCTCTGGTACCTCACCAAACAGAAATCAACAAATACCAGAGAGGTTAAATGAGCACCTTTTCTGTTTAATTCTCTGTCTTTTTCTCCCTCAAAGATTATACTTTCATCAACCTTTTATTTTCCATGACCTACAAGCCAAATATAACATTCTTTGGTTTATATATCAAATTCCTTTCCAATTGTGGTATTTAGAGAATTAGGTAAGACATTAGTTGAAAGCAAAAACTTGTCCTTAAGTCAGCAAAACATTTTTTCTTTATGCACCACAGAAAAATGGAAATGCCACTGATAATATTTCCTGTATTGATTTTACAGAGACAACACCTAGTTTAATCCAGGGAGGAAAACATATTATATTATTAGGGAAAAAAAACCTAGAGGCTGAAAGGATGAAATGAGAGATCAGATTAAATTAGAGTGATCGCTGCTTACTAGCTCTTTTTATTAATTGCTTTTTACTTCATCAGAATTTCTTCCAATTCCTCAAAAGCAACTCAGTTTTCTAAAGCAAACTTTAGCTATGTCATAGCTATCTCACATACATGTAAGATGTGTGCTTCACAAAAAGCATTTTTTTCTGATCGGATGATTATTAAACATATGTATATGATTATTAGACATATGTGCATACAATATTCCAGGACAAGCTGTACTATTTACAGTACTGATTGTAATCTTTGGAATTTACAAGTCTTCACATCTGTACGTGGCATTTTAGTG
This sequence comes from Cervus canadensis, assembly GCF_019320065.1. Taxonomy (NCBI): domain Eukaryota; kingdom Metazoa; phylum Chordata; class Mammalia; order Artiodactyla; family Cervidae; genus Cervus; species Cervus canadensis. The sequence goes on from NC_057393.1 coordinate 45,089,698, forward strand.
TTTATGTAACAAACACAAAACATTTTCAGCTAAAAATTCTTAAGGTTAGTATCAATAAGATCAGTTACCAGGTAAACATAATTTGAAAGATATCAACTTGGACTGTTGTTAGTGGTGTATTAAATAATTTGCACAAGCCTATCTTCTGAGAATTATTTAAAAAGCTTGACAAAACATTTAAAAAATCTGCTTGAAAAAATCATCGAGCTAATAAATAGTGAAGTTTTTTCCTATGATATGTAAACCAGGAAGTAGGATGGAAGTCCAAGAGATGAACTGAGAATGAGGAAGAGTCCTCAACTCTTGAGGACATCTCCTGATTCCACAGGGGACCACTGAGAGGCTGAAAGGATGAAGTGAGAGATTTACAATTCTTATGGATCTAGGGAGAGAAAATTACAGCCCATGGTCTGATAAATAGGAACTGATGAACTGTGTACTTCCAGCTGGGAATCTGAATGTTCCCATTCATGAAGCAGAGTGAATTGGACATAAAGAGCACTGCACACTTTGCAGTTCAGCTATTAATTCTGTCAATTCCAGAAACTGGATTGATGTGATCCTCAAGTGCCCTTGTCTCATTTTACTATAAGAAGCAAATGTAAATCCTCTCTGGAGGCAAATATCATCTTTCTAAGCCTCAAATTCTCTCTACGACACTTTCACAATTAGTATGTCATACACACAACACAACACATCAGGCACATGAGGAGAAACAACATAACAAAAACAAAGATAGTCAGATATAGACCAACAAATATAAATATTAGTCCTGGAAGCACTTCCTAATACACATCCTCTAAGATAAGCTCCATTATAGTGTATTCTTTACAGGAACCCAAGTAAGCATTATTGAGGGAACAAATGGTGTGGGAAAAGTGACATGAAGATGACATTCTGGACCTGGGTTACTTGCTGCCTGGCAAGTAGCGATGACCCAGTGCCTGGAGTGTAGTAGATTATAGAGAACCCATGAAACAAGGGAGTTTATGATAGTAAAATTTTCACTGGTGGTAGTAAACTTTGATAAGCTACTAGTGGAAGGACACACTCTCAGAGGTGGTATGAATCAAATGTTTGAGAATCATGTCAGAGTAGCAATTATGTATGTAACAATGAAACTGGATGGTTCTTGCTGGGGGTAACTAGAGCTTGGAGAAATACAATGACAAGTTGAAGGTGATTAATTATTCATTTAAGACTAAAGATTATGTTTGATAATCTCTTGGAAGCATATGGAGTTCATCTCCTGTAGCCAGAAAGCAGAGAAAGTTGACTACCAGTACTAGGATTTAATCTTAAAACTCCAGAGAAGGCAAAATTTTCCTAGATTGCCCTCTCTCCCAAGAATAGAATTCTGGCTAGGAAAAGATGAAACTCTGAGACTTAGTATAGAAATATTTGTTAATTTTAATTCCCCAGATTACCTGTATCATTTTAGCCTGGCAAAATGAAAAAAGTCATCATTTCTCTCAATAAACCAAATGATTTGAAGACAAATGAAATCTGTGTAAGTAGTTAAATCCTGTATAGGAGGTAAGTGGAATTATTAAAATATCTATTTTTAAACACTAGTCAAAAACAAAGCTACTAGAGGTGATGGAATTCCAGCTGAGCTATTTCAAATCTTAAAAAATGATGCTGTGAAAGTGCTGCACTCAATATGTCAGCAAATTTGGAAAACTCAGCAGTGGCCACTGGACTGGAAAAGGTCAGTTTTCATTCCAATCCCAAAGAAAGGCAATGCCAAAGAACATCCAAACTACTGCACAATTGCTGCATTTCACATGCTAGTAAGAAATGCTCAAAATCCTTCAAACTATACTTCAACAGTATGTGAACCGAGAACTTCCAGATGTACAAGCTGTATTTAGAAAAGGCAGAGGAACCAAAGATATAATTTTCAACATCTATTATATCATAGAAAAAGCAAGGGATTCCAGAAAAACATATATTTCTGCTTCACTGACTACTCTAAAGCCTTTGACTGTGTGGATCAAAACAAACTAGAAAATCCTTAAAGAAATGGAAATACCAGACCACTTTGCTTCACTCATAGCTCAGTTGGTAAAGAATTCGCCTGCAATGCAGGAGACCCGGGTTCAATTCCTGCATTGGGAAGATCCCATGGAGCAGGGAAAGGCTACCTACTCTAGTATTCTGGCCTGGAGAATTCCATGGATTGTATAGTCCATGGGGTCACAGAGTCAGTCATGACTGAGTGACTCACTTTCATCACTATTCCTTGCCATAGTGAGGTGTTATCCATTCTTATCTGTTCAGACCACCTTACCTGCCTCCTCAGCAACCTGTACAAGGGTAAGAAGCAACAGTTAGAATTTGGCACTGAACAGCAGACTGTTTCCAAATTGGGAAAGGAGTATGTCAAGGCTGTACATTGTCACTCTGCTTATTTAACTTATATGCAGAGTAAATCCTGTGCAATACTGGATTGGATGACTCACAAGCTGGAATCAAAATTGCCAGGAGAAATATCAATTACCACAGATATGCAGATGATACTCCTCTAATGGCAGAAAGAGAATAGGAACTAAAGAGCCTCTTGATGAAGGTTAATGAGGAGAGTGAAAAATCTGGCTTAAAACTCAACATTCAAAAACTAAGATCATGGCATCAGTTCCCATTATGTCATGACAAATAGATGGGGAAAAGTGGAAACAGTGGCATATTTTATATTCTTGAGCTCCAAAATCATTGCTAATGGTGACTGCAGCCATGAAATTAAAAGGCAATTGCTCCTTGGAAGGAAACTGTGACAAACCTAGACAGCATATTAAAAAGCAGAAACATCACTTTGCTGATAAAGGTCCATATGGTCAAAGCTGTGTTTTTTCCAATAATCATGTATGGATGTGAGAGTTGGACCATAAAGAATGCTGGGCACCAAAAAACTGATGCTTTTGAATTGTGAGGCTGGAGAACACTCTTGTGAGTCCTGTGGACTGCAAGGAGATCCAACTAGTCAATCCTAAAGGAAATCAATCCTGAATATTTATTGGAAAGACTGATGCTGAAGCTGAAGGTCCAATACTTTGGCCACCCAATATGAAGAGCTGACTCACTGGAAAAGATCCTGATGCTGGGAGAGACTGAAGGGCAAAAGAAGAGGTTGACAGAGGATTAGATGCCTGGATTGTCATCACCAACTCAATGGATATGAGCTTGAGTAAACTCCAGGAGATAGTGAAGGACAGGGAGTCCTGGCATGCTGCAGTCCATGGAGTCACAAAGAGTCAGATACAACTTAGTCACTGATAAACAATAAGTCACAAACAAATTTGTAAGAAACTTTACATTGAGAACTATAGGAAACAGTGACAGATAAAGATAATAGTGGATTCATATTGCCAGTCACTCCAGGGCATAGCATATACACTTTTGAATAGAATAACCGGCACATTTGACAACAAAATATGTTATCACACACACACATATATATATATATATTTCCCTCTACTTTTTTCTTTTTTACCAAGTACATTTAATTGAACTTCTTCTTCTTTTTTTTTTTTTTTGTAAGTTAAAAGTTGCTTATAGCATGTGCGGGAATGTTTCTTGGAATATGATGACTATATAATGAAAACTATAATGAAGTTTTACTCATTGTTATTCTTGTGAATATTAATGAGTTTGAGGAACCCAGAACCCTCTGTAAATGCATGTTATGAGTCTGTGTACCCTGAAGCAGAAGGTAGAAACTCAATTGCCTAGATTTCCTTATCAGTGGGATGCTAGCATGCAACCTGGGATCCACAAATGTGGCATATTCAGAAGATAGCAATACAAAATTGCATGAGAAAACATGTTCTGTACAGAATTCATTCTGGTGAAAGTAACAGTAGAAGCATGCCCTTCCCAAAGCAGTTGTGACAAAGTTTCTGGAATCCAGTGTTCAAGTTAGCAGTCAAGCTATGGTATCTGTACCTCTTAGTATTTTTTCCTGTATAATTTGAAAAAGTGAAAGTCTCTTAGTCGTGTCTGATTCTTTGCAACCCCATGAAATATAGGGTTCATGGAATTCTCCAGGCCATTATACTGGGGTGGGTAGTCATTCCCTTCTCCCGGGGATCTTCCTAACCCAGGATCGAATACAGGTCTCCCGCATTGCAGGCAGATTCTTTATGAGCTAAGCCGCCAGAGAAGCCCAAGAATACTGGAGTGGGGAGCCTATCCCTTCTCCAGGGGATCTTCCCGACCCAAGAATCAAACTGGAGCCTCCTGCTCTGCAGGTGGATTCTTTACCAGCTGATCTACCAGGGAAGAATGAAATCTATTGTGTGCAACTCAGAATACTGATATAGTCCTCTTATTCCCCACGATATATTTCTTGAATTCCTTAGTAAACATATTCTTTTTTTGTTTTTTTCTCTTTTGGTTTGCTTGCCCAATGGAAGTAAATACTCAAGGTCTCTGTTGCCCAATACTATAGGGAATATACATAGGTAGCTATTTAAATTAATTAAAATTAAAGAAAATAAAAAATTAATTTCTTCAGTAACATTAGTCACATTTTAAGAGCTTAAAAACCACAAATCTCTAGCAGCTATCATATTTGACAACAAAGATATAGAAATAATCTTTCTATTGCTGAAGAAACTTCTATTGTCAGCACTGCTCTGAAGCATAGACAACTTGACTGAGACATACGTGACTGCATTCAGATTAGAGAAGACTTTGTTATTGCGTTGATTGATTTTGTTAACACTTTTAAGTTATGACCTTGATAGCATGTGATATTATATTCATCCTTCACTCCATTATTCTATTTGATTTTGCTAGCAAGGTTACAAGTGATCAAATTAGATACAGGGCTCACTTCATTTTAGAGTAACAAAATCAAATCTCATTAGCACTCATTACCAAACACTGAAGGCTTCCTCCTCAGGAATGATATTAAACTCTATTAGTGAAATTTAAAGGCTAACACTAACAGACTCATCCTTTTAGAAAAATATGTTAAGCTTACATTTGAGTATTCATTTTGCTTCCATGAGGTGGTTATTTACTGTCTGCACTTGCCTTGCATACACTTCTTTTTGCTAATTACACTCCATTTCTTATCCACCCCCTCTTTGGTTTTGCAACCTTAGTTCTTCTGTCAACCAAGGTGCTTACCTACCCTCCCCTGGCCTAGGGCTTGACTTCAGAAGCAAGTTAACCGGCTGGATTGTGCTGCAGGAATTTACTGCAAGGAGCAAAATTAAATGTAATTAGTTCATTACAACTGCAGCTACCAGAAACAAAATCTCATTTGTTCTTCTTTTTGAGCCCCACCCCTACACCTGTTCTCACTTTGTCCTTCCTAAAATTTGATTCTTTAAACTTCTTTTTCAATGTATGCCTTCCTGTAAATTTCTTTCTTTCTTTCTTTTTTAATTTTTCTTCTAAGATAGTCAATTGATTAATGAGAAAGCACTTATGGCTAGTAGGAGCCCTAAACACTGATGAGCCCATAGTGTTAGTCACTCAGTTATGTCAAATACTTTGTGACCCCATGGACAATAGCCTGTCAGGCTTCTCTGTCCATGGAGTTCTCCAGGCAAGAATACTGGGGTGAGTAGCCATTCCCTTCTCCAGGGGATCTTCCTGACTCAGGTATCAAACCCAGGTCTTCTGCATTGCAGGAGAATCCTTTACCATCTAAGCCACCAGATGAGCCCACACTGAAATCTATTTGGGCTTGAGTTTGAAATGTCATTCCTGCTTCCCTGCCCTTTGCCATTATAGCTTCACACACTGTTTACACCGGCGATTGCCAGACAGGAACTTTGAATTCAGCTGCCCAGGAATGATTTAACCATCCTAGTACTGCCTGCTTCTGCCAAAACATTGCTTTCATCTCCCCAAAATTGTTAACTCTTTGAAGCTAAAAGTCCATCTGTTTGTGCTATGAGTGATGTTGGCAAAGAGAAAGGAGGAAAAGAAACTACTGTTTTAGATAGATATAACTTCATCAAATCTGTTGGATATTTTAAGAAATCATGTTGTCAAAGTGGTCAATTTGGAGGAAACACATATTTAAGTCTTATTTTCTATATCAGCAAGCAATCCAATAACTTTGTTAGACATTTGATAATATATTTTCCTGAATTATCTTTTCAAGATTATGATCATAAAACATATAAATCACTCTAAAACCTAATGGTTTATATTAATCAGGATTGACTGATGAAATTATAGGGCTTATTTTGTAAGTAAATTTTTCCAATAGGCTTCAATTGGTTCACACATTATGAAAAATTTGGTATGCTAACAATAATCGCACAAACTCAAAAGGACTTAGAGCTTAATAAAATTGTCAGTGTGAACTAACACCAAGCAGGTTGACATTTACTTTGATAGATACAAGTTAGGCATAATTATAAATGATCGCTATACTGGCAGTTAAAACTGAGGATACAGAAGACAGGTTGAGGTTTGATTTAAATTCACACATCCAGCCTACAAGGTTTACAAAAGGCATCTTCTCTTTACTTACACACATGGACTGATCTATGTCACCATTTGAACATAAGTTAATAAGTGAAAAATATTGGTACATGTAAATTCAGGCAAAGTCACATCTAAAAATCTGCCCTATTATACCACTCTGCAAAAGAGAAGGGGTTTGAATTCTCTATATTAAGTATCTGGTGGAATACAGTGTCACAGTACAAAACATGCTATGAATGTCAGCTCTTAAATATAAAACATCTAACAGGAAAAGCCACCATTAGTCTATTCAAATAGTGTATTCTCCTCTTCATTGTTTTACATTTGAGCAATACTACAAAAAACAGAAGTTTAAGAACTTGAAACAATGAGAAATACAGCATGTTTTTTATAGCTATACATTATATAAATTTAAGTTGTAACTTTTAATTTGCCAGTTTTTCAGCTATTATTCCACAACTTAAATTTATTTCAGAAGAGACATTAAATGCCCATTCTCAAGCACAGTTTACTCTTTATAATGTCCCTGTTCCATCCTATTTTCCAATAATTAAAATTTACTTTTTGAAATAAATAATTTAAAGCTTTCTTGTATTTATAACTACATTTGGAATTATAGCTTAGAATGAACATAATGGCTCATTTCTCCTGCAGTTTTTCCTCATAGATTAGAATGGTGCTAATCAACACACATAGGTCTCCAAAAAATTATAAAGGAAAGATCTTAACTTTCCATCTCTCCAAAGCATGTACAGCTAACTATCCATGTCCCTAACACCTGGCAGCTAAGCACCTCAGTGGACTTTGTCTTTAATCACCCACATCTGTAGTTGCAGTGTCAACCCTCAATGATTTTCAGTGTCATATCGGGACAAGAGCAATGTAATTAAATCTTTTAATTATGAGTGTTTTGGGATAATTGTCATATTGTCACATGAAAACATGTTGCTTCTAGCCCTTCTCAATTATTCTATAAATATGTTAGATAATTATTAATAGGTCAACAACTTGCTCTTCTCAGCTCTGGTTTGAAATTATATTTTGCAAAGTTATTTGCTGATTCTTTCTAGCTGTTTATATTTTTATCACTTTCAAAAAATGCCAAGAATATGTCATATAATTCTGGCAAAAATATCTATGCAGAAAAAACAAATTCTAAGACTATTCATACAATAAGAATAAGCTGATTTCTTATGGAGTCAGATTTGTAACTGTGTAAGACCCTCTTCTTATTTCTGGCAATCTGTTTCTTAACACCTGCTATTTAGCACTTCATAGAAGCCAAGTCTAGATGAACTGGCGTTCTTCATAGTCTTACATATACATGTCATTAAGGGTAGTAAAAACAATCAGTGTTTACTATAAACTGACAGATTGAAATCTAGAATGAACAAGTTTATCTGCTTCTATCATACCATGAAACTAAAAACAAAGGATAAACAAGCATCAACATTTTAAATACACATTTCTCTGAGAATAGCACAACCGCCTGCCTTCACAGGCATATTTATGTACACGCACATATAAATTAATGTTAAATGAAACTTCTGCTTAGCAGATCTTATACATCTAAATTCACCAATAGTTAGATATTCCACACAGTATTATTTTCAAGCCTCTGAGACCATTATTTTCATTTAAATTCCACTAGTAGGCAAAATCTAAATGTCAAAACTTACCATGATGTTTATGAGTGGATAAATATTAGAAATCACAGCTCCTGAAATAAATCTTAGGTAAGTCATTATTAGGGGCTTACTACTTTCAGTATCTGACATTTACTACTTTTATGTATTAGTTTTATTTCTTATTAAATATCCTTCTGCTTTGAAGAAAAAAGTGATCTTTTTTTCCTCTGAGGTTTACTTAAACACATCACCTTTGTAATGATGACTTAATATATAATATGTAACAGCAATTGGGCTGTATCATTAATGTATTATTAAAACCTGAATGCTGGGAAAGACTGAAGGAAAAGGAGGCGGCAACAGAGGATGAGATGGCTAGATAGCATCACCGACTCAGTGGATGTGAATCTGAGCAAACTCTGGGAGATAATGGAGGACAGAGGAGCTGGTGTGATGCAGTCCTTGGAGTTGCAAAAAGTTTGACATTACTCAGCAACTGAACAATACAAACAATAAAATCTGAATGAAATTCAACAGGGCAAAAATATAATTTAATTATGTGGAAAATATATAGGTGTATCATTTAACCTATGAGAATCCAAAGGAAAATGATGCCTCAAAAACTTGAAAGTAAATAGCTGACAAAGTCTTGGGCAGAAGGATAATCCTGGAAATAATTTAATTTACTCTATTATACTTTTATCCTAACAAGATTAAGAACTTTATATTTTGAGGTTTTATTGGAATTTCAGTCTACAGGATCTCAACACAATGAAATTATTTCATCAACTGAGATTTTACCTCAAGATGACTTGTCAAACTGGTTGATTAAATTGACTATTCCCAGCTTAAGTTACCTGGATGAAGAAGCATAGTTCACTTATATACTGTTGGATGAGACTATGATCATTCTATCTGAAAAGAAAGAAAGGCTCAGTCATCGCTCAAGCCACAGACTTCAGCATGTGTTCATTCTAAGTTGCTTCAGTCATGTCCAACTCCTTTGAACCCCATGGGCTGTAGCCCACCAGGCTCCTCTGTCCATGGGATTCTCCGGGCAAGAATACTGGAGTGGGCAGTCATTCCCTTCTCCAGGGGATCTTCCTGACCCAGGGATCAAACTGGCATCTCTTAAATCTCCTTTATTGGCAGGTAGATTTTTTTTTTTTTAAACCACTAGTACCATCTGGTAAGCCCCAGACTTCAGCATAGCCTCTAGTTAAATATTAGGACAGTGGTTTTCCACCAATATTTTGTGAAGCATCTATATGGAGATAAACACTGATGGGAGAGTACGTGTGGGGAAGAAAAACAGACTCTGGTGGAGAGAATTTTTGAGAGAATACTTCATGAAGTTTCAGTTTTCAGTTCAGGCTAAACTGAAGGCCAATAAAAAGGGAAGGGAGTCCAAAATATTCCTACAAGCAGAATTTTCTCCTAAAAGAAGGCTTCACTTTGTTTGATTTTAAGCTTCATTTACTAGGTTCTGTTGTTTCTTTTATGTCTTTTGCAGATATGGGTAGGTAATGCTACACCAGACATGAGGAGGAGCAGAAGATAGTCCCATTATAACAGTAGAGGGAGTTTCGAGACAGTGCTAGAGATACAGAAGTCAAAGGAGGGTCTACAGGGAGAAAGAAAAAAGGAAATTGGAAGCAGAAATATTTTAAAATAATTTTTTTTCTTTTAAAAAGTTTATGCTGTATAATATAAATTGCCATCTCAATCTTCTTACTTAACTTCATTAAAATATCATTTTCTATTTGATGCATTAGATTTGTTTTGGAAGATATTAAAAGGATGACTTAGGCTGATTACCTCTCAAGCAAACTTTAAGATAGCTATTTGACTGCAATCATTTCACAATTAACACTTAAGAGTTGTCTTAACTTGTGGCAACTGTTGCTGATCTTTATATAATACCTTCTACTTCACCCCAACAGGACCATCAAGACCACTCCTTGAATCCCAGCTCCAGCTAGGATGGACCACACCCAGCAGGAATGGGTGTGGTCTTGGGCACAGCAGCTATCATAATCTGAAGACAGTTTCTAGGCTAGGAATAAGTTGAAAGCTGTTAGAAGTCAACACTGTGGGCAGTTTAGGAGAAACAGCAATCTTGCTGATATTTTTTCTGTTGCTATGCAGAAGCTTTAAAGGTAGATATAGTTCCACTGATTGACTTTTGTTTTTGTTGTTTGAGCTTTTATTGTCAAATTCAAATATCATTGCCAAGACCAATGCTAGAAAGCTTTTTTCCTGTTTTCTTCTAGGAGTTTAATGACATCAGGTCTTATGTTTAAACCTTGGATTTGTTTTGGGTCAATCTTTGTGAGTGGTGTAAGATAGGGATTGAATTTAATTTTTCTACATTTTGTCATCCTGTTTTTTCAATACCAATCATTAAAGACATTATCATTTCTCCAGTGGGTATTCTTGGCTACATTGTAAATATTAGTTGATCGTGTGTGTGTGTGTGTGTGAGTGTATGTGTTTGGCGGGAAGGGGTGGGGGCGGGGGTTGTTAATTCTGGGCTCTCTAGTCTGTTCCACTGGTCTATGTGTCCATTTAAGAAACCTGTTTACCAGTGGATAAATGGATCAAAAAGAGGGAATATTATTCAGTAATCAGAAGTAAGGCAATCCTGCCATTTTCAACAACATGGGTGTACCTTGAGGACATTTTTTAAGTGAGGTAAGTCAGACAAAGGAGGACAGACACTGTATGATATGACTTCTATGTGCAATCTAAAAGAGCCAAACTCATGAAAACAGAGAGTAGAAAGGAAGTTACCAGGGGCAGGGGTGTCAGGAATAGAAGAGATTTTGTTTAAGGCTATACATTTGCAACTAGTAGATAAATCCTGAAGATCTAATGCATAGTATAAACAACAATAGTTTATGGTCAACATCAAACTTGCTAAAAGGCTAGATCTCAATTAACACTACAAAGAAATGATAAACTTGTGATGTGATACAGGTGTTAGTTAATACTGTGATGGTGATTATAGTGCAATATATCAATGTATCAAATCAACATGTTGTATACCTTAGGCTTGCATTATGATATACATCAAATATATCTCAATTAACAAAATAGCAATTTTGGAGGTATTTGGGTTTCCCTGTTGGCTCAGTGGTAAAGAATCATCTGCCAATGCAGGAAACATGGGTTCAATCCCTAGGTTTGGAAGATCCCCTGGAGAAGCATATGGTAACCTCTCCAGTATTCTTGCCTGGGAAATCCTATAGATAGAGGAGCCTGGCAAGCTACAGTCCATGGGATCCCAAAAGAGTCAAATACCACTTAGAGCTGAGCATGCACTGAGGTATCCTACAAAAGTTCAAGCAGAACCTCAAGGTGGTGTTTAAGCAAGTGCCAAGACTGTCTACATGAGGGTCAACTCATCTAAATGAGAGGAGACTTTCAAGGATAATGGACACCTTCTTCATGATAGAGCAGACATAGGGATGGTAGGTGAGCTGTTTCAGTTTAAGCATTCATCCAATTTCAGTCTATTTACCCTTTTGCACTTTCAAACTGCTTGGTTTCCTCTAATATTGCTCATTTCCACATAAGCTCTCATTCAGAATTTCTAATTTTAAATAACTTCTATAACTTTGTTATACTTACTTGAATAATTGAAAAGGAAAATGAGAAAATTAAAACAGATCTATTTCTGCCAACATAAAATATAGATATTTATAGCAAAGCTGGAAATGAGGGTTTCTTAAGAGTTTTCCACTTAAGAGCTTAAGAGCTAGTAGCATGGGGTTTTAGATCTTTTCTTTCCTGCAATCAATCTTCCTGGAAATAAGGAGTCAGTTCAGGAGATCAGTAGAATTGAACTAGCGGAAGAATGGAAGAACAGAAACCTTGAAAAGGGTTAGTAATTTTAGGTGCATACTGACAAGATCAGAAGATACTGATAAGTCACTGTGAAACAGGGGTGGAGTCATTAGAAGCACCTCAGTCACAATATGCAAGATCCCATACCCTTCAATAAATTTTGGCAATGATCTATTGACACCAGGCAAAGTAGACAAATGTGTAGCTAATACAAACGCTATGTATTTGCCTGGGTAAGTTCAACATGCGGGTTTGATCTCAGGATGATACATTGATGAATTCCCTTGCTTTCACTAGAATAAATTTCTAGTGTAGAGACACAGGCATTTTCTACAGATTCCCTATTTATACTACATTAGCCAAGTATTTTGAAGATATTATGCTTCCATTAAATGGTAGTCTCCAAATTCTTTAAAAATTTCATGGAGATTTACCAGCTACTATTTCCCTGGATAAGTATCATTAAAATTTTTCCACTATATGGAAGCATGATGGAATAAAGAAATCTCAAGGTATGTGAATATTTTAGGTTTGTTTATCTTGTAAGGTCAGGTTTTATTTCCTTCATGCTTTTGGTTTTGATTGGTATTTTTACCCTAACCATGAAATAATATATAATCTTACTTAAAATTAGGATATATATAAAGATAATCATTATTTCAAGTTTCCTTAAATATAATGTAAAAGGATTTCTCTACTCTTGATTGGTTAGATTCAATTTCCTATTATAATGACAAAAGAGTAAAGGTATTTAATAATTGCAGACCAAGTCACAATATAGTCACAATTAGCTCAGTTTTAAAGGGGTCAAAGATTCTAGCATTTCACTTGTGTTGAGACATCAGAATGAAAGACTGCATGTGAAGGGTACACTGCCAATGGCAGTGGTGTGACCCAGAAGTAGATGGGCTTCATCTTCTTTTTGCCCCCAGTGCACTGAATGGTTTTAACGGTCTTATATGCTGCTGGTATGGGGAGAAATGTCCCCTATTACTTACATATTCATAACTACTAATTCAGGAGATAGAGAAAATTCTAATGCTCTTTTAAGTGACAGGACTATAAAAATAAAACAGACCTCATTTTAGCTTCCTAAAACCACATTCAGAGCACACAATACCTGTGCTCTAGAGCCAAAATACACAGTGAAAAAACAAGGAGCCTTGGCTGGTGAGTAGCACTCTATATCAAGGCTAAGGCTAAATACTTTATACTCTTAACTGTGCCAAGCTTGGTAGCAATGAGGACCAGTCATAAGCACAGTCACATTTTTTTGCTACACCAGCATTTCTTCTGCTTTCCATTGATAATAGCACCCTGATTCTCCTCTGCTCTGTCATGCTCTGACTACAAGATAAATCCAGAGGCCTGCCCTTACCTAGACAGAAATGAACACAGTAGAGAATTAGCAGAGCTTATGTAGATCCTATTCTTATTTCCAGTAATTTAAATTAGGAGGGCAATGACACAGGAACAGAAAAATGAATGGACTTCATTCATTGAATCAGTGGTATTCTTTCACCATTGTCAATGTGTTTTTTTATTTAGAGCCTTGTGGATTTATTGCAGCACTTTCACATAATAGTTTTCGTCTCAAACATTCCTATCAATTCCATGGGCTAATATCTTCCAAATAAGTTCCTCTTATGATTAAACTGGCTAGTGTTAGTTTTGGTTAGTGCTGCCAAAAATCATAATTAACAGAATAAACCGAGAGCATGAAGAACATTTGCAATTATTCTTATATGCAACGGTGGGAAAAACTAAATTGTTTAGCCTTTTTTTTGCATTTTGCTTCCTTTCAATAATAAATTTATGACATGTTTACCAAAGTAGCTCTCAAATATGCTGTGATCTCTGTGATAAGAAAGATCTTAGTTTCAGGTGCCACAAGCTAGTTCTAAAAAATACTTGATCGTTTTGTAACAAGATCAGCAAAAAAGCCCTTATTACAAACTGAACACACTTAAGATAGAGGAAATGTAATTCAGTTGTTATAACTTGAATACAATGGAGAGTTATTAATCTGATCTCCAATGTAAGTACTGAAATATTTAAGATATACTGAAATCTCACCATTAGCTGATTGTAGGCATATTATCTACTGCAAAATCTGTAAGCCCTGTGAACCAGGGGATGTGAAACTGAAAAAACATCTCCCTTGAGAATTGTGTGTTTGTGTGTGTGTGCGCGCACATTATTCTTTATACTATTTGCTAATAAACTCATGTTGTACCATAATTATGTCATAATCATGACAAAAGTGAGCTCTTCTTATATCATGTATTCTTGGAAATATTTTGAGGAAGAAAACCTATGAAAAACATCATGAAGCTTTTAGCCAAGGAGAGGGACTTGAGGAACTAGAATTTTTGTGTAAATAAAATCTGGTCTCTTTTCCATGTCTTTGCTATTGTTAATAATGCTGCAGTGAACATGGAAGTGCAGATATTTCTTACATCCATCAGTGAATGAATTAAGAAGATTATATATATATATAATATTTATACAGAATGGAATAGTATTCAACCATGGGAAAGAAGGAAATCCTGCTGTTTACAACTTGGATGAATCTTGAAGTCATTATGCTGAGTGAAATACAAATACCGCATCAGATAAGTGGTGATTATAGCTAATGACGCTATATCATATACTTAAAAGTTGCCAAGAGAATAGATCTTACATGTTCTAACCACAAAAGAGAAATGGTAATCATGTGAAAGAATGAAGGAATTAGCTAATATCCCCTGTGGCTCAGACAGTAAAGAGTCAGGCTGCAATGCAGGAGACCCGGGTTTGATCCCTGGGCTGGGATGATCACCTGGAGAAGGAAATGGCAACCCACTCCAGTAATCTTGCCTGGAAAATCCCATGGATGGAGGAGCCTTGCAGGTACAGTCCAGGAGGTTGCAGAGTCTGAAAATACTGAGTGACTTCACTTTCACTTTCATGGCAATAATCATTTTGCAACATATATTGTATGTAAATCAACATATTGTATACCTTACCTTTAAACACAATGAATAAAGAAGCTGCCTGAAATGCAGGAGACCCAGATTTGAAGCTGGATAAGGAAGATCCATGGAGAAGGAAATGGCTATCTGCTGAAGTATTCTTGCCTGGAGAATTCCAAGGACAGAGGAGCCTGGTGGGCTACAGTCCATGGGGTGGCAAAGGGTTGGACACGACTGAGTGACTAATACTTTCACACTTTCAACACTATGCGTCAGTTAGATCTCAACAAAGCTAGAAAGAAAGTGGTCTCATTTGTATTCATGAGTTGATAGGCAACTGCAAAAACACATTCTGAAGTGTCAGTTATCTTTTAACAAACAAGAATGAACTATTTGGAGAGATTTGGTAGCTAATTAATCAAAGTAGCACTGAAAGATATAGATGTTTGATTGACAACAAACGTCAAAGCCAGTGTAGAAACCCAAAATGCTACAGCAAAATGGAACACTCCTTAGAAAAGCAGCACTGCCATAATGTTCCAAATATAGAAATATAGAAGGAGAGAACTCAACAGGCCTCTCTATGGTAAAGGATAATGACAGCTGCAATGTGGAAAAGTCACCTCAGATCCTCATTTGTTCCTCACTTTGAGACCTCTTCTTTAAAGTAAGTGCCATCAGTAGTTTAGAACATAATACATTCGGGATCTAGGCCATACGGGAAGTGCCAAACATATTTTACATGACATGTGCATCATTCACAAAACTTAACACATCTATGTAGATAGTTTTCAACTATAGGAAAAATCTAACCATAATTCTTTGAAAATAAAATGTGACCTTTTCATATTTTAATATATTTGTAATAATGACATGCTTATCATAGTACATTTACATCGAATGTAAGTTTATCTTTCCCTGTAATGATAATGTATTTTACAACTAATGAAAAGTTATTCACTGAAATGAAGCAATCTTTATGGAGCAATCACACTAACATACTTTTCTAATAAATGGAGTATGAATTATTGATCCTGCAAGGGAACATATTTATAAACAAAAATTATTAGTCGTTTCAAATAAACTTTGTCTATATTTGAACTACTGGATGTCAGTTCTCTAAATCTTTATACTTCCCACTGGATTTAAATATGATAGCTCACTAAGCAACTTTACCATCTGCTTCCTCAAGACATATACTTTCTTCTAGAAGGAAGATAGTGCTTTGAAAGAATATTACCGGTAAGAAGAAATGTTTCAAACACAAGGTTCATTGTTTCAATTATCTCAACAGCTGGTGTTGTGTGTTTACATTTATACAGAAGAAATCTTACAAAGACATATTGTGCAACTTCAAGTAATTTAGATTTGTCACAGTCCTGGGAAAACATAGTGGCAACTAATTCAAACAAGCTCGAGAGTCTCAGAGACAAGTGATTTTTAAAAACAAAATTCAGTCTTTAACCAGTGAAGTTATGGAACAAATCTATAAGACAGGATGGGCCAGCCTTTGGAAGCACTATGTATATAGGACAGGTGATTTCGTTACCTGCTGTGAAAAGAACTGGATACTCACTCAATATTAGTGATTATGCACTCACTTGAAGGGTCAGTTTTGAGGATGTCATATGATTGCATAGTCTAGGAGTATGACACTGTGAAAAAGTATGAACTTTGTAGCCAGATAGATGAGCTATAGTTCTGACTCCACAATTTATGGTCACTGTATATCACTTTCTGAAATATGTGAGCTTCCGGCACTACATACTTAGTATTAGGCTAATAATGCCTATTTAAGCATTTTGTGAAATGCTACAAACTGCTCACCATTTTCCCCATCATCCATCTATGATCATTGTTAAAATAATGTAAGTCAAAGCAAGATGAAAGAGTACTAAACCATAAAATTGTAACAGGGAAGACTCAAATTTTACTCTTCCAGGCTAGATCTGTTTCTTTG
The DNA here is from genome assembly GCF_019320065.1 of Cervus canadensis. NCBI lineage: Eukaryota > Metazoa > Chordata > Mammalia > Artiodactyla > Cervidae > Cervus > Cervus canadensis. Next base: position 45,106,542 of record NC_057393.1, read on the forward strand.
GCTGCTTTTGTGATTATAATCACACATAATGGCCTGCCTCAGAGAATCCTGCCCCTCAACCTGACTGTTAAGCTAAAGTGCCTTTGTTTAGAACCCTGTCCACCAACAGAAGTCAAGAAGGAAGAAATTAAGACATCCTCCTGCCTAAGGCTTGCCATTCTAGGAGATACTTCCAAGATTAGATGGACTTTTTACTTTGTTTCTTCACCCCCCATCTCTGATCCGTAAAAGAACCTGCCATCCAGACCCCCAAGAGACAGTTAGTTTTAGACACAGTCTGCCATTTATGTCAGCTGACTTTCCATATAAAGTCATATTTCTCATCTCAACACCTCATCTCTCAGGTTCACTGGCCTTTCATGCAGTGAGCAGAGTGAGCTTGGACTCAGTAATAATCTCTTCTATTTCCAAGTGGTTACAGAAGAATTTATCAACACTAGTAGTAAAGAGGTCTGGTATCCCTCACTTGGTTTTCCCCTTCTTGTTGGATTTTTCCCCAATCACCAGGAAGCTCAGGTAATGCAAAGGAGAATTTGTCTAACTCCCATACCCAAGCAGAGGTGAGCCCCATGGTTTAATAAGATGATGCTGGCATATTCAAGGAAGATGCTTCAGTTGCCTAGTTTCCTGAAAGGAGCCCCAGTTTTCTCTAAAGGACAAAAGTCTATTTTCTTAATTCCATTTATTTTTTTCTAAGAATATCCCATGATGGAGTCCACAATTACAATTTTTAGTGCCTCTATTTCAGACCTATACTTACCCAACCCTAAGGACAAAGGCAGCCTCAGAAGATCTGGGATATATATAGTTTTGTTGGGTGGTTTAGAATAGGAAAAAGGAGTCCAGAATGGCTGTGGCTAAAAGAAAAAGAAGGGAAAAGCCCACAGAAAATAGAACAAAGGAAGGTCCAAGGACCAGAATGAGGACCTCAGGTAAAAACAAACAAACAAACAAACAAACAAAAAACAGTTCTCCTGACTAGTCAAATTTACATAGGACAGGATTAGGGGAAGAGAAAAAATCATATAAAAAGAGGGGCCAAAATTAAGCAGAGGCAGGGGTGGGTGGGCATCTCTTCCCTTCATATCTGTTGAGTCGACCCACCCTCACGTCTGGAGGATGTATTTTCCTTTGCTTTCTAAATAAAACTTAGCTGTAACACTGGTCCATCTGTTGCTTCAAATTTTTACTGTGGTGAGACAGAACTGAGGAAATTACACACTCCCCCAACAGTTTCAGGTTTATGAAATAAGATCCATGTTGTCTTTAAGATTAGGCAAAGAAAAAAAGTAAACTTAACACGCATATAGGGAACATATACTGAGGTTATAATACTGACCTTGGGTACTCTGTATCTAACCAACAAACAAATTTAATGGCGCTTTGGCACATTTTTAATGAACTCTAGAGAATACACTCATTATTTTGTTTAAAACATGGTACATGCAGGTACATATGTGTATATATTCCAGTAGAAGGAGACACTTAGAGTAAAATTCCCAGGTGTGATATACATTGACTCTATTTAGCCTGATTTAGGACATGTCCTATACTGATGAATCACTGTGCTTCGGATTCATCATGCCTGTTGCTGTGTTTACATGGAATAGCTGCAGGGTGGACATCACTAATAAAATTATATCAATTATAATTAATCATGGGAGAGGGGTATCTCCCAAGGAAAATCAGGGTGCTATTATCAGAAGGAAAAAAATGGATATAGGACAAAAAGCAGTAGGAATGCATGTATAAAAACATGTATAAACAAACACTAGAACATCACACTGCTTTTTGCTTTCCTTATAGTCTTATACCAAACTGGTTCTGGTCTTCAATAATTGGAATCTGATAATAGGTGAATGAGTGAATTTTTATATGTTATTTTAATTTGTTTGCCTCTGACCTCTTCTAGTTCCTTTTCAGTCCCATGCTAATTCACTAATGAATTTGCACCTGTCTCATCAGTCCTTCTCTAAGCCCTGAAACAACTCTGATCTGATCAAGAAAAAAGTATGTGTGCATTTTAGAACAGAACAAACCTTCAAATACCCAAATGTGACCCAAAAATCAGGTCAGAGAAAGACAGAGAGAAGGGAAAACAAGAAAAGAAGAAAAGATAACATAAAGCTATTTCCACTGTATAAAAGTGTATTTTTCTCTTATTTATTCCCTTTGTCAAGTAATGGCTTATTCTATAACCTTTCACACTAGTAAAAAGTAACTGTTTAACCTTTTCTGATGTACAGGAGCCTGCCTCAGTCTCTTCATTCTTCACGTGCTACCTAACCCTATACCTCAGAATTAATATATGAATAAAAAGTGTTTTGCTTTTCTCCCTGACTCCCTTCCCCTTTCTTACCTTCATTTTCTAGTCCTTTAATACGTTCCCAGACATGGCAATGCCTATTACGCATCCTATACCCTTCTTGAGAGGCTATTTAAGAAACAACTGACAGGGTTAATACTCTGCACACTTGTGATAAGTGAAACTGGATCCCCTGTTGGTCAGAACAAATGTTCCTAAGAAGTGCAGGTTTCCCACCATTCTTTTAGCCCTCAAGACAGAATCTCACCAGTTCCTCTGTGTAATGAGCTTGGGGGTCAACCAAAATGTAAATGGCTGCTTATCTTTCAAGTCTCTCTATTCCAGTCCTGTCTAAATTCAGGTGATGTGGAAAAAAAAAAAAAAAGGCACATTGTTCTCTAGAGAAATCTTCATTTTAATTTTTCCATTTCAATCTCAAGGGGAGACATTAGACATTTTCCTCCTATAATTAGAGACCTACAGCTGAAACAGAAACATGGGGACAAAACTTTAAAAAAACTCTTACATGTCCTAGCTATAAATTTAAATCTACCACACTCCCCTCCCAATTTTTCTTGTGAGTTAGAGAAAGGGTCCTCTGTGATTCACCATTTTTCTAGACTAGAATCACCACGACAGAAAGCAACAGCCTTGGGTCCCCTCTCCCCAGGGTTTTAGGTATCAATTTCTCATTCCATTCCAGAATCTGGTGGCAGAGTCACAACTGACAAGATGGTAAATTTCCCCTCAATTTTTCTTGCTGAAATTGTATCTCATGGCACCAGAAGTGTGAGTGGTCTCTGGCAATCCACATCTTCTTTTCCATGGTCTTCGGTGCCTGGTGGCCTACTCTGGCGCACCAGAATGCTACTTTGCCCCTCATTTCTAATCTACTATCTAGTGACCACATAGTATATGCCAGTTTTCCTTTAGAACAAGATCCTGAACTTCGTTAATTCCAATGACTTCAATTATTGTGGTCCTTCCACTCACAGAGAAATTTCTCAGACATTTTATGCACCTGACTTCCAAGTGTGACCCGCCACTTGAATTTCCTGCTTCTTTGCTCCACGAATTAAAATAATGCCATATAAGCCCCTAAACAATTTTATAATATTTTTCTAATAGAAATATTTTGAGGTAACCAGAGCTATATGTTTTGGTAAGACATAAACTGCCTGAAAGGCCCTTATTCTTCACCATTCTCAGTGTCCTCTCCTTTTGCTGTGTAACTTTGCAGTATCCTTCCAGTTCAACTCTACATTCAGCCATGTGACTTGCTTTAACTGATGAAAATGTTGAAAAGCACTCAAGTATTTGAACGTGCCCTATTTTTCGTATCTGCTTTTTTTTTTTTAACAACCCAATAACATTCCATCATAGCCTAGAGGATAAGACAGATGTGAAGCATAGCCATTAGCCCCAGTATTCTCAGCTAAGTCCAATCTATATAAGCCAACACACTCAGATATGAGTGAGCCCAGTCTTAACAGAGCTGCCATGTTGACTATCTCACATGCATAAGCAACAGTGGATTATTCTTTCATGACATTGAGGTTTTCAGGTCATCTGTTACATGGCATTATTTTAGCAACAGATGATTGGTACATGATTTATACACTGATTTTTAATATCTGATCACCCATCCCACTTCAGTGTCCACATCCTTAAAAATGACAATTGATTACCATATTAAGTCAAAATCTCTAAAAACTTTTTGAAAATATAAAGAACCAACTACTGTGTGCAATTATGCATTTAAATACATGGATATACTTAAAGAGGAAAACACCATATAATGACAAAAATATGAAAAAATGAAAAAAGTCAGAAGTAATTATAACTGAAACTATTACTTGTTAAGTTTGTGGGTATTAAGTCTATATGATATTCAGGGTAAACAAATCAAGTTGGGGCATATTAATGCAAAGTTTGTTTATTTTACTCTTCAACAGAGAGTCATATGATGATACTGATAACCAAAACGCTAATAGATATTTTAAAATGATCAGTCTTCAGCAAATATATTTATCTCCACTCATGTACAGATTCACATTATTCATACTTATTTTTCTCATATCTATAAATTATTAATAGAATATACAGAGAAAGTCTAGTTTTACCTTTGAGAATTTTTGGAGCCAAGTCTGATCTAGGCTTGGGTGAATTTTCTCAGGTAAAGGAGTATAATATAGATAAACAGATCATATTATTCTCATTTAAATAGACTGCCCATGTTTTTGAAGGTTAGAAAAGATTAGATTCACTGTTATCATTCACAGGAGACTCAGAAAAAAAAAATGTATATATTTTTGGCAGAAAATGAAGAGGAACTAAAGAGTCTCTTGATGAAAGTGAAAAGGAAGAGTGAAAAACCTGGTTTAAAACTCAATATTCAAAAACTAAGGTCATGGCATCTGGTCCCATCACTTCATGGCAAATAGATGGAGAAACAGTGGTGACAGACTTTATTTCTTTATTTTCTTAGGCTCCAAAATCACTGCAGATGATGACTGCAGCCATGAAATTAAAAGATGCTTGTTCCTTGGAAGAAAAGCTATGACAAACTTAGCATATTAAAAAGCAGAGATATTATTTGCCAACAAATGTCCATCTAGTCAAATCTATGTTTTTTCCAGTAGTCATATATCGATGTGAGAGTTGGAACATAAAGAAAGCTGAGCACTGAAAAATTGATGCTTTTGAACTGTGGTGTTGGAGAAAACTCTTGAGAGTTCCTTGGACTGCAAGGAGATCAAATCAGTCCATCCTAAAGGAAATCAGTCCTGAATATTCATTGGAAGGACTGATGCTAAAGCTGAAACTCCAATACTTTGGCCACCTGATGTGAAGAACTGACTCATTGGAAAAGACCGTGATGCTGGGAATGATTGAAGGGGATGACAGAGAATGATATGTTTGGATGGCATCACTGACTTGTTGGACATGAGTCTGAGCAAGCTCCGGGAGTTGGTGATGGACAGGGAAGCCTAGTGTGCTGCAGTCTGTGGGATTACAAAGAGTTGGTTGGACATGGCTGAGTTACTGAACTGAACTGATAATTCTTGTTAATTAGGATCCTTGTTTAAGTACTACTACATGATAAGGACATCTTACCTTAGATTCTTACATCTATTCAATATTTCTAAAGACATCAAAAAAGCAAGTAAATTTTTCAAATTTTTACAGGCATTTATATAGAATTTCTTAAATATTTTTGGTTCAGTAAGACAAAATATGATATTTTAATACTACTAAATACTGGCTATAAATAATACTAAGATTATATAATCTCCAACTTCAATTTATGTGAAAAAATAAATAATATTGAAATATATTTAAGAAGCAGATAATACAGTGTTAAAGAGTTCTTTCCTCATCTATTTACTTTTTTGTTCTTGAATTCTTAGAGATGTAGACTGAAGTGCTTATTGTAGATTCTACAATTATTCATATATTCACTCAACAAATGTCCCGAGTAGTCACCCTTATGACATAGTATTCTCCTTCATTTCTCCAAGTACATTAACATGAAAAAAAAATGACTGATTTCTGGGATTACAGGAAGCAAAAGTCTCATCATCACCATCAGTCATCATTCTGAGATTTTAAAATGTATGAAGTGAAACTGGCAACAAAATGAGAATTTGACTCTCATGAACTCATCAGTATATCACCGTTAGGAAATATTTTAAGAGGATCACATCACTGAGGAGTCCACAGTTAAACCCTCTAATGTAGCTTTGGAATGAATCACATATGACATGTATAATCACTAAGAATAGGCACTTGATTATGATATTGCTTCACTATCTGCTACTAATTAAAGTAAGAGCTTTTAGAAAAGTATCTTCCTAATGGAAGACTCTAACAAGACTCTTTCAAAAGCCCAAATAAAAACATGGGCAAAATATTGTCAGCACTACTTTCTAAAAAATTCAGGCAAGTCAGATTTCAAATGTGTACAGTACCGTTCTCATTTATAGAAATCAAAGACACAAAGTCCAAATGAGACACAGAAAAAGGTTATCTTGAAAAACAATTCTAATTTATTCATTTAACAAACATTTGTTGGCACCATACAAGTCACTGATGTTGGGAATATGAATATGAAAAATATAATTAGAGTAGCAGAAATTCTAATTAGGAGGATGCTCTAAGAATATGATAAGTTATAAATTACCGAATCTATGTCAAAACAATGAAATGACAAACTGTAATTTCTTATCATTTATTCTTCACTAGGTGACTGGTATTTTCTTCCTCTTAGCATATGTGTTACTAAAATAACAATTGTTTTAAAACAATGATGACATGTCCTGATACTACCGTATCACTACAACTGTTTTTTTATAGTCTGCACCCATTGAAATTATCTTTGCTAATTCCTTTCAAGGTTAACTATGAAAAGATATCAGCATTGCTATGTTACATCACTGGGGTTATTAGTTCTAGATTTTGCTTGTCTAGCTTAGAAGAGTAACATCAAAAACTGGTACACTTAAACTATCTGCCTGTGAAGAGTTCACCTTCAGACAGAATGTCAATTTTGATGTAAAAAAGTAATGCTTAAGTTCCCTTTGACAGGTGAATCACACCATGCTGTGCTATGCTGTGCTTAGTCTCCCAGTTGTGACTAACTCTTTGTGACCTCATGGACTGCAGCCTGCCAGGCTCCTCTGTCCATGGGGATTCTCCAGGCAAATAGAGAGCATGATAATAGATCCGTGTGAATCTAGTCAAGTGACCTGTCAATGGGACAGAGTTTAATAGAGGAAGGAAGTGTGTAATGGAGGAAGGAAATGGAGGAAGGAGGAGGAAGGCCACAAAAGGCCTTAAAGCAACTGGAAAACACGTGGGAAAATGAACATAGATACAAATGCTCTAACTCACACAAAAATTCACTCAATAGTCCACAAACATAATTTTTAAAGTGCAAAATCATACCTATTAAAGAATAAAATCTATATAACCTTGAGTTTGGTATGAGTTTTTTGGTTTTTTTTTTTTTAAAGGATACTAGAGTGGGTTGCCATACCTTCCTCCAGGGGATCTTTCCAACCCAGGGATTGAACACAGGTCTCCCGCATTGCAGACAGGTTCTTTACTGTCTGAGCCACCAGGGAAACTCAAATCACAGCATGTTAATTGTTTAATTAAGCTATTTTTAAAAATGTGAAAAATTCCATAGATGGAAATGATGACAAATATGTGTTGGAAGTAGCTTATATCATATGCCAAAGTATAAAATATTTCAAAAAATATTCTACATAATGATTAAAACAGAAAATTCATTTCATAAGAATTTGAATGATCAAACATGACAGTCTATATTTATTAATGTATACCATTTGTGACTGTTATATAGATACTTGCCTATATAGATATATATGCCTACTTGATATGTAGTACAGTCCTTTGCCTAAAAACTATATATAGTTTTAAATTTTTACCTTTGAAGTTTTAGAAAACATATCTAAAGACTTACACATAATTTTATGTTAGCCAATATAGTATTAAAAAACTAAATATTTTGGTTTAATGTAAGGAGTGATTATAATGCTTACCAGCTCAATTATTTTCAAGTATTCTCTTTTGCAAACCAATCCATATTATTTCTATACTATCTAGAACTGACCTTTTTCAGAAACCAAGAGTGTAGTCATGAGTTAGAATGAGCCAGCCAATATTTTTCACTCTCACCTCATAAGGTACATGAATCAATTCAGGTATACCAGAGCCAAGTAGATCCTATACAGAGATATGGGGTTCAATTATCAGAGCATGAACTTTATTTTCTCTTGTACTACATGCTGAATCATATGAGCTCAAAGCTACCAATAGCCAAAATATGGATTTTGAAAACAGCTTCAACTAGCCAAAAAAGCAAATTAAAAGATGTATCTTGGAGTCATTTGAGCTTAAATCCTTATGGCATTTTAGATCTACATATCTGGACTTTTAATTGCACAGAACAGTTCACTGCCTTTACTTTCTTTTGAAGAAAATTGATTAGGCAGAGAGAGGCAGAGAGAGAACCTAAGGGAGAGCATGGATAAATAGACTGAAAAAAACACTGAAATATATTTGCAAGGTAGTGATATCATGAGACTGGCAGTTTTCAGAAGAAGAAAAGAGGCCAAGAGAAGGAAGAAGAGTGACATAGGAAATGGAGAAAGGGAAAACAAATGAGTTGGGCAATAAGTGAGAAATGATAAGGACTTTAAGAAAAGGATGGAAGGGAAGTTTGAGTCTAAAACTATTAGGGAGGTAGACTTGAGAGAAGAATTGTGGCAGTTCATGAAACAGGAGCAGAAAGGGAGAGGGAAAAATCAAGGGCTGATATACAAGGTTTTAAACTAGTACAGTTTCATGTTGGTTGTCATTAGTCACTGAAATAAGAACGTGGGAAAGTAAAAGGAAAGGTTAGGAAGTGGAGGTGGACTAATATCATGAATTTAGTTTCACACTTAATGAATTTTAATTACTCATGGGATATCCAAATGGAAGTTCCAGTTCAGTTTTGCAAATCTGCACTTTAGAATGAAATTTGGAGATGTTAGAGTTACATTTTAGCTGCCATCTGCACACAGAAAATAGTTAAGAATTTAATAGTGGATGGAATAAATCAGAAGCATCAATAATATGAAATAAGAGAAGAGAAAAAAATGTAAGGACATATGTCTGAGCACATTAACATCTAAGACCTACATAGAAAAAGAATTGCCTGAAAATGAATCTGGAATATTTCTTGAGAAATGAGATTAAAAAAATAAATAAAAACAACAATAAAACAAAAGTGTTGGGAAACAAAATAAGGAGAGAAATTCAAAGATCAAGGAATAGTCAGCAAAATTGAATAATGCAAATAAATGAGTATGAGGCAATTGAAATCTTTCATTTAACTTAGCAAATAGGAGGTCGCTGCTGATACTGGTATTAGGCATTACTGCTGAGTAGGTGGAGTGGGAGCCTGATTGTAATGAGAATAGTGAAACTGCTTTAATAATTCACTTAATGGGTCAGTGAATTTGGAGTTGAATTCACACTTCCAATTATAATTTTTTAAAGAATCAAAGACCCCTGGGAACTCAGTCATATCCTATATGAGACTCTCAGTCAAAACTGTCACTTCCCATAAGGAGAATCCTAACTACACAGGATAGAAGACAATATTGACTGTTTCAGAAATTGTGGCTGTCTTTTCCTAAAGGACAAAACAAGGACTTTTAACATAGTATGTGGCTTCAAAAACATTTGTAACTTAAAATTGATTTGACAACTAAGACATTTTATAACAATTATAAGAATTTCTTTGCTATGACCCCACAAAAAGTAAAACATAAAAACACACCCAAAGATGTACTTTTTTTGTGAAAGCTACACTTTATCTAAAACTCTTGTTTTTCTTTTGTCCCTTGTTAAATACCTACATTGTCACATGTTGAAAAGCTGCAGGAGAGAGAATTTCCTGATGAGCTGTTCTAACAGCTTATTCCTTCTTCCTGCTACCAACATCCTCGTTCAACATTAAATTACTCCAGCAGAAATAAGTATGGTAGTAAGTCTGGCCCAGTGTGTGTGTGCATACATTCACACACATGCGCACTTTAAGCAAAAGACAGAGACTTGAGGTGACTTAATAACTGCAAATATAATTTACTGGCAAGGAATTAACATATATTTAATAGGATCAAAATTGTTTAAATCTGCAAATGGAAGATGAGTAACTTATTTAGCTGAGGACAGAAAATTATGTTGCAAATGGCAAAAGTGGAGAGAGATGATAATAAAAACAGTCAACTGACTCTACAGAATATATGAAAAGCTCAGTATATTGGAGCAATATGAAAAGCAGAGGAGGGTATTGGTGTCAGCAGAGATACCTTGTATAAGGGTTCTGGTTAAATAATTAGGTTTTGAGCAATCTTCCCCAAATCTTCTCTTGTCTCATAGCTTAGAGATTAGAGAGTTTGCTGAAGGCGTTGTCACAGAGCCCCACACTGTGAGTCATCAAACATAAGGCCATCTCTTTGCTTCATACATCACAGTAAAGCCTACCTGTTGACGAGCCCTGAGCTTGTCATACACAGAGGGATGTGAAGGAGCATATCTGTGCCATGTCATCAGTGACACAGACAACTGTCTTTCAAAAAATCCATTCCCCTCAGGATACACATCAAAATTTCCTGTCACAATATCTCTTATAGTTAAAAGTGGCCAGTGACTGAGTAGGTAAAGGAATATAAGAGAAGTCCCATGAGCCTTGTTCAGTCCAATCGTGACCCATAATCCCCACCTTGCAGGCTGATGGTTTTCCACAAAATGTTGTCTGGATAGCAGAGCCTCAAAAGAGAATTTGGAAGTCATGTGTTGAATATCATTCCTCAGACTCCCTACATACTATTGACATAAAACCACCTGCACAAAGTTACATAAACAAAAATATAAACATGGAACAATTACATGTGAGAGTACATTTATTTCCATGACATATATAACCTAATAAATTTTTAAATGTGAGTAGGGAGGCATGAATAATCAAGCAATCTGTCTCTCTGAGGAAAACTTGGAATCTGAAAAAGGAAGAACAAAGCAGTACATATAATGAAAGGTAGGGATGGGGAAAGAAAACATAACAAAGAGAGCCAAACAAAATTTAAATAAACTTATAATATCCTCACAGGGATAAGAGAATGTGTTCCTAAAAAAGCAACTGAAGTAACAGAGAACAAGAAGGAGCTTGTAAATATGTGAAATATTAAAAACACAGAGGAAAAAAATAGTAATAACAATAACCAAAATACTTCCAGGCCAATTGTCTTTTAACCAAATACCATAGCATCTGGACTCCTTCTCATGATTACTAAAGACTGGCATTTTTTGAAACCAATGTTTCTTTCTCAGTTCTTATCTTCCTGGAACCAACAATGGCCTTTAATACATGAATTCTTCTAAACTTCCCAAGGCTCCAGAGCACAATCCTCAGACTTTTTTTCTTACACATTCATATCCAGGCCCAATCTTTCCTTTGAGCTTACAGAGTCATCTAATCTGAATATATTATTTTCATCTCAAATATGACGTGATGAAGAATCAAATATTGATTTGCCTTTCTAATACCTTTCAGGATTCATCTCAGGGACAACTCCAGAAATCTGAGAGTCATCCAAGAAGTCCCCTCTCTTTTTTTCATACGCCACATTCAAGTCAGCAATACATTTATGTCGGTTCTATCTTTACAATATATCCAAATAAAACTATTTTTGTTCATTCATAATGCTAATACCTTAGTCTGAGCCCCTATTTCCTCTTGCCTGGATTATGGCTTTGACACCTTAACCAGGCTTCTGCTCTTGCCTGCCTACAAGCTATTTCCACTCAGCATCCTCAAGGCAAATAAATTGAATTATTTCAACAAGACAGTGAGCCCTCTGGATTTTCTTACTGTGCTCCACATATCTGGGAGAAGCCTCCAACATGGAACTGCCGAGAGACAAAGACCCCAAAACTCCAAGAAAAGTCTCATCCTCCAGCTAAAGAACTGGGAAAAGGCTGGCTGTACAACAGATAAATTTTACGGCCATACCTACCCCATTCCAACCTAACACGAGGGGGAAAACCGCATCCCTCTTTTCTCCCCAGGGGTTTCAGTGGGGTAAAGTAGGAAGTTGATTTCCTACCACCAGCAATCCTTTCCTCTCCCAGAGAATAAGGTAGCCACCATCCAATTTCCCTACCAGCGTAGTCATGATGGTTAATTTTGTGTGTTAACCTGGTTGGGCACTGGAGCATCCATATATTTGGCCAAACATTATTCTGAGGGTATCTGTGAGGGTGCTTCCTGATGAGACTAGCATTCAAATTTGTAGTCTGGGTAAAGCAGATTGTCCTTGCTAATCTGGGTGAGCCTCATCCAACTCACTGAAGGTCTGAGGAACAACAACAACAACAAAAAAATACAAGAGAATTTGCTTTCTCTGCCTTACTATCTTCCAACTGGGTATTGGTCTTATCTGCCTTTAGAGTCATACTAGAACTGAATATCACTGGGTCTCCTGGGCCTCCAGCTTGTACACTGCAGATCTTGGGATTTCTCAGGCTTCAAAATTGTACTGGCTTCCCAGTGGCTCAGCAGTAAGGAATGCACCTGCAATGCAGGAGATATGGGTTCAAACCCTGGGTTAGGAAGATCCCTGGAGGAGGGTATGGTAACCCACTTCAGTATTCTTGCCTGAAAACTCCCATGAACACAGGAGCCTGGCAGGCTACAGCTTATGGGCTCACAAAGAGTTGGACACCACTCAAGTGACTGAGCGTGATAATTGCATGAACTAATTCCTTTGTATATATAAGTATATATGTGTATAAATATGTATGTGTGTTTACATATTATCTTTCTTTCTAAATGGAAGATACAGATAACTTTCATTGGTTCTGCTTCTCTGGAGAATCTTGACTAATACAGTAGTGTTGGCCTGTATGGAGTGGGTACAGTCCTGGTGGAGTGGGGAGCTATTCTCGTCACCATTGGACAGAAGCTGGAGGTACTCTGATTCCCCTAGTTTCACTCTGAGCATGCTGCCAGAAGGATCTTCCACCAGGTAATCCAGGTAAGCCTCCACTCTGATCCAGAACCAGGCAGACTTAATTAGGGAGGCAGCACTAGGCTGAGCTTGTAATTTGTGGACTTCACTCTTCCACCTGCCTGTCCAACCCGAGCAGGACTCAGTGGAAGTCAACTTCCATCCCAATCCTGCAGCAACAGCTCAGCAGACAGTAGACTCCCAGTCCCCATCTGAGTGGCTGTGGGATCCCAGTGTAATCCTACACCCCACTCAGAGGCAAAGAGGCCATGCCAGTCTGCGTCAAAATATAACTGAAAGGAGGGCTGCCATTTTGGGGAAAAAAATGGAACCAAGGCATCAATCTTTTTGGGGATTTGGAAAGATTTATTGCCTAGAATGATCTGTATAATGTTGCACAACATATTAAAGATACATATTTAGAAAAATAAGCACAAAAAAGCAATGTGCTTACAATAGAAAAACAAAAATTAGAAAATCAAATCACAGCCCATTGTTGTTATATGATTAGCATATTAAAATAACTAGAATTTATAATATGCTTTTCTATTTGGAACTTGGGAGGGGATTAAAAGTGGTGATGGCATAAAGCAGCCAAATGTTTAAGTATTATTGTAGGATATAAATAATCAATGAAGAGAAAGAATCATAAGTGTATTATGATGGAGAAATGTAGACAAAAATAAAGATACTACACTGCCAGAATAGATGGTTGAACAAATAAGGAGACTTCACTAGAAAAGTAAAATTCATATTTAACTACATGCACCAAGTGGATTTTTTTTAAACAATGCACACCTACAACTTTTATTAAAATAAAATGGGCTCTAAGAAAGCACTTTATTTGCACATAAACATACACACAGACATGTGTGTATGTTAATGTATAAAAAAAGTGAGAAAGAAAAAATAATCTATATCCAAATGGCAACTGTTTACAAAATATGCATTATCCTCAATAAATACTAGAAATGCTTTTTGCTTTAGCTTTTTCTCATTCACACAATATTTTCCACTGAAGTCAGCATCATTTGAAAAAACTATTTGCAACTGCAATAAAGTGAAGCCTTTTTATCTGAAGCTCTGTTGAATTTTATTCTATTCTTAAACCTCATTTACATTAAAGTATAAGAATTTATATAATATATACTAGTCAGAACTCAGTATATCCTGAGTGAAAGTTTCACAATAAACTTTACAAAGATGTTTTAAAGCCTTGCTGTCATTCTATAAAATATTAGCACGTTGATGTAGCTAAGGCTCCAAAGAGAGCATTCTAGTTCATGCTCACAGTATCAGAGAGCAGATTGTTTAGCAGACTGTCAAGGCTTTTTACGTGAAGGACTCGGGCAGAGATATTAAAAAATGAAAGTAAACCGGGAGGGAACATTTGTACCATATCACCTACCTTGAAGAGGTTAAATGGATGGCCTAAGCACCAGGAATAGTTCCTGGTACACAGCAGGCACTCAATTAATATCCTCATGGAGATAAGAGAATATGTTCATAAAAAAGCAACTTAAGTAACAGAGAACAAGAAGGAACTCTTAAAAGTGTGAACCATTAAAACAATCAAGAAACAATAATAAAACAATGACCAAAATACTTCCAGGCCAATTATCTTTTAACCAGTATCATAGCACCTGGACTGCTTGTCATGGTCAGTAATGACCTCTAATTTTTGAAACCAATGTTTGTTTCTTAGTTCTTAGCTTCTTGACATTAGCAATGACCTTTAATACCTTTAATGGCCTTTAAATCCCTCTTCAAAGCTTCCCAAGACCCTCTTCTCTTGTCCCTCGTACATCTTTACTTTTCTTAATCTAAACATTCACTCATTGTTTGCTAAATTCCTATCACTTTTCTACAAATAGTCTTTGTAGTAAATAAATGAATAAGTAGGACCAAAAGTCATTACCAGGATAAGACAAATGTTCATGGTCACAACTACTATTTCAGTTGTTCTTAAGAAAGTAGAATGGACTCAGGGAGACCACTACTATACCAACTGTGCAAACTAATACCATCATTCTCTGCAAAGAATAGAGGAAACTTTTTATTGCAGTGTTTCACACTGAAACTCCGAAACATCATTTCAGCTTTCCTTTACTCTGTAGAAACTAATATTTAGAGCAAATATGTATTCATTGATTAAATATGAATTGACTACTTACTAAATTCTGGACACTGAGCTAGTTAGTGGAACTGCTAAAATACATCATGCAAAGCAAAGCCCCAGGTGAAATATGCTCTCATTTAATTTGCAGAGCAAGACTATGAGGTAGAAAACAATATCAGAGTTTCACAGGTAAAGCAACTATAGTTTATCAATGCTAAATTATTTACCTGTAGAATAAGGGGTGAAGCAAGACTTGACCTGAGTTCTGACTCTAAAGTCTTTACTGTTCAAATTCTACTTAAAGGGTGATGATGATGATGATAAATATCAATCTCTGTTTACTAAGACATTCCTTGGTTTTATCTCCTATTCCAGGATGCTTTATGCCTGTGAATTGCATCCTTTGGCCACCATTTTAGAGATAGAAGCCCAGGCTGAGAAGTGAGAAAACAAGCTCACCATTATAAGAGACTAGGGCAGATTTAAGCTCAGTTCCATCTGCTCTCCTCACCTTTATGTTTGTCTCAGTTTTCCATCTTTGCATCAAAAAGCCTCTTTGTTCTTCTTTTGGTTTTTCTCTATTGCTATCTGGTCTGTTTCTTTTTCTCTGTCTGCCTGCCTCAATCTCCCTTTTTGTCTCTGCTTTTAGAATTTTTGTTTCCATTGCCCTTTCCTTATCTTTTTTTTTTTTTCCTTTATAACCATTTATTTTTCAATCAGTCTGTGTCTTTCTGTCCATTTCTCTCTGTCTCTCTGACTCTGTTTTGCTCCTTCACTGTTTCTACCTTTCTCTTCATTCTGTTCCTTTCTCACTGTGTATTTCAGTTTCTCTCTCAGGTCCCATTCTCTTGTATTCCATTTTTCATTCTGTGTCTCTAATTTACTTATCTCTCTTCTTGTGAGTCTCTCTGTGTCTCTTCTTCATGTAGCTACCTCTGTGTCTCTCTTTGAGCATGTATCTATCTCTGTGAGTATCTCTTTAGGACATCTCTAGTCTCTGTCCATAGTCAGTGACTTAAAAGTTCTAAAGAAATAACCTCTCATCCAGTTTAACGAACCTTCTCTGGATTCTAGTGATGTGCTGCAAAGTTGACAAAATCAGTCCCTTAAATGATAAAGCAAAAAGGAAAGTCACTGTCCTTGGATAAACAATTTGCATTTCCATAAGGATTCAGTGATGCAGAATCAGAAAAGGCTCATTCTGACACCTCCATGAAAACAACAGGGAGAGCATTCATTAGCTGGGCTCCCAACTGAATGATGCACTTCATCGCACACACCGCTGTCCTCCCCGATTCAGGAAACAGTGCTTAATTCTGTCTGAAACCCGCCTTTTCACTAAGCATTAGAATGAATGACTTTTCAAAGTAATAGGAACTACACATCTGCCATAGCCTGAGACTGCTTACACTTGCAATGCCGTAAAGAAAGTTGCACCTCCTGTCAATTTCTTATCCATCAAGAAGCACAATAAACAAGCTTGGAATTTTTCTGTTTACCAGTCAGAAGAAAAGAAATGCTTTCGTTTCTTGAAATAATGACTACTTTTGCCTTTTACCTTTATAGCTTCAATAGCCATGATCTGATATTGAAGGTTGAGTGCAACTTTTAAACTACTCATGAGCTAAAAGGAACTCTGTCCATTACATTGCTCAGCTAGAAACTTTTATTCTTTAGAGTGGAAATTATGTCTCTGCTGTTATTACTTGTTGATAGATATACACACCCAGAGACACAATCATCTTGAGGAACTGGTAGACAATCATAATGATGAACTGTTAATTGATTACTATTTAGGAACATACAGGTTTCTTATTCATTAACTTGGCTGATCTTTACAAAAACTCTGGTAGGCTGTTTTAGAGATATTTAGGGACTGTGCCAAGGCTTACAAGGAAAATTATTTCTGTCTTTATACCAGAATGTGAGATTTCTTTGCTCCTTATATCAATTAATAAAGAGAAAGTATGTGTGTGTTTGTGTGTGTGTGCGTGTGTGTGTGTATGTGTGTATCTTGCTCATTAGTGTCTCATTTATTTGCAGGCTGAGACAAAATAATATTCATTTAGTGATCCTTAAAATCTGGCACTATGGCTTATACATCACAGGTGGTGATTCTGCTTCAAGGCCATACAATTCATACTCACATTCAAAATTACCTCCTCATTCTGCCTCCCCTTAATCCACTCACATGTTCAGAGAGGTAATGGTTACATTTGGAATTTCCATGTATATTTTCTGGTCCTGTCACCATTTCAATCTAAGTGGCTCTAGTATTCAATTTGAAAAAAAGGCTGCATATTAATTCAGTTTCTGAGTGCTTTGAACCTTTGGAATTTATACAGAGATTCTACCAAGAGAACATAATTTGCCATAAATTACTCACAGTAGCTCTTTTTCGCACTCAAAATTGACTGTGAGCCCTAATGAATTCCCACAGTTCCTTCCAATATTTCCTCATGCAACCAGTGATATTTGAGCATGAAACTAATATAGGAAGCCCCATATGTCATCATTAGTTTGGAATCAATGATCTGCCATATTACAAGCTAATAACAAATAAAAATCCCAGTACAAAAGAAAATATATCTATATCCAAGCAAACTTTTAGTTAAAATAAAAATAGTAATAAAAATAAAAATTCACCCAGGTTGAGTAACACTATTTTTTTCAATATTACATAATTCTATAGCCTCCCCCATGGACACATATGTAATCTGTGAGACAGAGAAAAACAAAATGGTTCACAGACACAAGTGATGACAAGAGTAAAAATAACTCTTCAAAAGTGGGAAAAAAAATGACTATAACCAACTCTTAGAATTCAAGTAAAATTACACTTTTAGTTGATAAACACATCCACACCATAGAGAAAGTATCCTGTCTTCCGTTGAGATTATTTTTTCTGCCATCTTGAATTTATTCATAGGTTGGGATCCTGAGTAAAACTTAAAGCTCTATCTTCCCCTCAATGTTAAAGCTACAATGAAATGTAAATGTATACATGCTAGAAAAAAATTGAGATAACAGCTGAGAGAAGTTTGTATTATTTTACACATGGAAGTAGGGATGAAAGTTCCTATTGTTTGATATTATATCTGTACATTTACAACAGGAGGAATATACTTACCTATCCTTTAGAAAATTCACATTTAGGGGATTACCTTATTGTTTTTAAATTTTACTTTGTACTATTATTATACAAGGTCTCATTATTTATTCAGTATCAAAAGCCCACATGATCAAGTGACTACAGAAAAGATTAATTACTCAATACACATTTGCTTGACACACATTTTTTGATCAAAGAAAAATAATAATTACCTTTTGAGTTTAACTTCAAACTTGAGCTTTGAATCAAAATTCTGGGGAATTTTTACAAAGGGCTTCAGTTTATGTTTGCCTTTAAAGTTGGATGGTGAAAAGACACAATCCAGATTATGCAAAATTTAAATGTGGAAAGACTAAGAAACAAAAGTCTGTAACGAATGTTTAACTTAAATTCTTTCTTCTTAGAATTATAATTATTACTGTTAATTTTAAACTACTTTTCTAGCTCAGTGAGTTCAAATACTCTCATAAATGGATATATTATAATTTAAAAAGTCTCTTAGAAAGCAAGAGTTTTTAAACCTCTTTCTAAAGAATACTCAAAACTTTACCCCATAATATTCCACATAAGCAGCTAATAGTAAGATAGTACACATGCTCATCTGTTCAAGTCCCTGAATGGTTAATGTTTAAGGGTCATTTTTGTGGCAAACTGATGGAAATCACATTCCTTGTTTCACGTGCACATGATCACGCCATCTGAGAGATGAGGGTGTCCCTGCTCAGTGTAACTGGGCACACATTAAATTGAACTTCTATTTCATAGGAGAATGAGTCCACAGTCAAGGGGATCGAGTTGCTGAAATTTGAAGACTTGCACATACAGATCAATGCACCAACTTGCACTTAGCCACAACTAAAGAAAACTAAAGAAACTAACAGAGGAGCCATTTGCAGTGAAAAATAAGTTCCCATGAGCATGCATAAAAAGTTTCAAACAAGGTGTGCAAACTACAGGAAGCATTCTATGTTTAAAATGTGCCTCTTTCACAAAGTATTTGCTTCCCTGACTTGAAGCAATGCAATAACCCTATGCTTTAAGTATTTGGTTACCAGATTTGCCAATTAGCTCTACTTGTGACAGCGAATGAGCATGGACTTGGAGTTAACCTTACATGAGGCCGTCACATTATACCAAGTTCACAATGGGTCTCTGCATCCATGCATGTTACAACTCCATCCCACTGATGGCCATCTGTGCATGCTAGAGACACATTAGTATGTGTTAATGTAAAGATCATACCACAAAGCAGGAAAGCAGTTAGCACCATCTAGCATTAATTTTGTTTTACAAGGATAAAGTCCTCCTGGATTCAAATTCTAAATGGTTAATGCTCCCACTATTTTTGTAAAGGAGCCGATGCTCTAATACACTGAAAGATCTGTATGTAAATATCAGGATACTCTAGATGACTACAAATCACAAAATATAATTCTGTTAATTGTGAAACAGAGTTAGCCACTGACACTTACCTGCTAACTCTAACCTCCTTCAGCTATCACACACAAAACAAAACCTCATGCACGTGTACATGAATACACAAAAACCAAATATACCATGTCAATGCTGACACCATTTTCCTATATTTTGTAGGGAGACAGAAACAAACAAATAAAAAAAGAAAAACAGTTGAGGATTACAACTAAATTTTTTTAAGATGACAAGCCACAGAGTCATAATTCAAAAGCACGTGTCTTTCCAAATATTGCATTGACTTCTCAACAAAATTACAATACCACACAATAATCCAGAAGGTTGAGGGGACAAGGGGTTGTGCTCATTCTCCCAGCAGATAATTACATGTACATCATTACTGCTCAAGTCTTTGAACAGGCTTGACAGAAAGTGATCTCATGACAGAGATCTATTATGCTGAAACAAAGTCTCAACTTTCTCCACACTTCACTCCTGCCTTAAATTTGAAAGACCAATAAAAGGGAGGGGGAAAAAAGAACTTACTTGCCGGTTTAAAGTTTCATCTTTAGCCCATGTAAGGTTATGCAGCAAGTTTTCTTGCAAAGGCTGTCTCCTGCACATTCCTTTCAAAACAACCAATGTTCATAATCTAGGTCCAAGACGGCTTGTTCTCACGTCACACTTCTCGTTTCTGGGAGACATTGTTATCCAGTTTCACATCATCAAGAAAAACGTAACTAGAGATTAAAAAAAAACAAAAAACCTCAACGTATTAATCCAGAAGGCATACTATCCTTCTCCGGGTTCTGAGATATATGCCAACTGCCTTAGTTATCACAAGCAACTAACTCTAAGCTGCTAGCAGGGATCTGTCTGCCCTCTATCTGTTGCTATTAGCTCAGCACGTTGATTCACTGGCACGGAAGCAACAGCAATTAGCTGTCCTGCTTCAGCCCTTGCAGGGGAGAGCTGAAGGCTCTAAACCACACAGCGACCAGGGAGTTCTTTGCACCAATTAGTAACAGGGGTACAACCTGATGGACAAATTGATGCCCCGCTGATCATCAGTGCTGGCTGCTTTATTGTACTGCGTCCTCTCAGCCTGTCTGGTGGTTCTCTGTTTTCTTTTGTGTGGTTGTTTTTACTGTTTTACCTCATCAGCATTAAGAAGTTTAGCTGCTTACATTTCGTGACAGTATTACTGACAAGTCAAAATAGTCTCTTAATCTCCTTTCAGCATT
Source organism: Cervus canadensis (assembly GCF_019320065.1). Taxonomy (NCBI): domain Eukaryota; kingdom Metazoa; phylum Chordata; class Mammalia; order Artiodactyla; family Cervidae; genus Cervus; species Cervus canadensis. Next base: position 45,127,321 of record NC_057393.1, read on the forward strand.
CTCTCTCTCTCTCTCTCCCTTTTAAATCTACCCTTTTATATCAAGTCCTCCACATCCTCATATCTTTAGGGCATAAGGAAACTTCACACATTCTATAGAAGCTAAAAATATATTTTCTAGGTTCTTATAGGCACACATGACTCATTAACAGTGTTATACAGAAACATACTATAAAATAGTGTATATTTCTTCAATATTGTGATATATGAGATGCCTACAACAATATTTTGAAATGGACATGAAAACTGGTGAAAAAGCATAGCAATTTTTAACTATGAAAAATATAGCTATTCAATCAGGTATACCATTTCTTGTCTAGGATTTATGCAAGTTCATATCAAATTTTACCCACATGTTCATCTGAGGCTCTCACAAGGAAGAAGCTAAAAATAAAAGCAATTTTGGAAGTGTGGTTGTGCCAGAGCAAATATCTTGAAGTTGGTTAAAAGTGACAAGCTGAAAAGTACACAGACAAAATCCCCACAGCACATGTTTTCTTCGTAGATAAGGGAGATTTATATCATGATCATATACTCATCCTATTTAAGAAGAAAAAATTCACAGTGCCTCTAGAGTGTTAGAGTGTTGCCATATTTATGCACATTCATTCTTAGTAACACCTCATTTAATACAAAATTCACTTTTCTTGCAAATTCAGTTTTCCAGAGAGAGAAACATTTAGAAGAATGTGTAAATAATCCAGGGTCAGTCTAACGTGTCACAAATGCCAAGCAGTAAAATGTGCACAGGTGAGTCATAGATAACAAATAGGTGAACTCAGACTCTTCAGACAGAACCTGATTGCCCTTATATACAACTCAAAGAAATGAAAGCATTTGCCTCCTTCAAAACAAAGGCTGGAGGACAGTACTGAGAGCTTCCAGGAGACACATTCATTTTATAGTTGTAAGAACTGATGTTTTAAAAGTTCAAACATTGATAATTTAATAAAGATTCTTTTATCAATAAACATTTACACAAAGTTGTGTATATTTAGCTTGAGGAGATTTTTTTCACTTTGGGGAATAGTACATATATGGAATAATCCATACACTGATATGGTTGGTGAATAAAGCAGCTGGCATTATGAAAACTGTTCCAGTAACAATAAGAGTTATTAAATGTAATTTTTTTAAAAAAGACAAAGTCAGCTTCATTTCTGGTGACATCCAATTAGATATAATTTTGATGACACATCAGAAAGATAGCTAGAATGCAGAAAATTTCATCTCTTCCTCATGTTCTATGAGAAATCAGATCATTAGAAATTGAACTCTTGTAGATGACAATAGCTAATTTTTTTTTCTTTAAAAAAATAACTCTATATTGATATTTTGGGAAAATATATGTTTATAAAATTCAATATCCTAAAGGATAAGTATAGGTGAATTTTAGGGGACCAATTAAAAAATATAATAAACAAAAGAGAAAAAGTCACTAACAGATCCTGAGATAATTTCTGTTAAAAAAGAAGGCATATAATATTATAGACTAGACTTCTTTAAGTTTCTCTCACCCACATATATTTTAAAGCCAAATTAAATTCTGTTCTGTACTTCAATTTCCTTTTTTCCTTTGACAAAATAACTGGGACGTTCTTTTAGTCAATAAAACTATATTTTAATGATTGCTATTACATTTCATCATATATACAATTTATTTATCAAAATAGCTACATTTTGACATTTATGTTGTTTCTAATTTTAATGTTTGTAGAAATGTCTTTTATTCTATTCTTATTATCAGCATAACTTTCTAGGAATGGAAATAATTGGTCTAAGGAAGTTGATCATTCATTATTGTCAAATAAACTCATGGATGACATTTGATAATTTTTGTTTTATCTTAGTATCCCTAGTAATATAAGTTATTATATAAACAAGGGCATGATTTAATTTATCTTTAGCTTCCCACATAGCTCAGCTGTAAAGAATATGCCTGCCAATGCAGGAAACGCAGGAGACACAGTTTCAATCCCTGGACAGGTTTAATGCAAGATTCAATTCCTTCGTCAGGAAGATCCCCTGGAAAAGGGAAGCCATTCCAGTATTTTTTCCTGGGAAACCCCATGTACAGAGGAGCCTGGCAGGCTATAGTCCATGGGGTTGCAAAGTGTCTACATCAGTGAACGACTGAGCACACATACTCACATGCCTTACTACATCTAGCCAAAAGTCTCACATATGAAGTAAATGTTTAATGAAATGTTCTATTGATAAAGTACATGCATACAGCTCTAATATCTTATTTGTCTAATATACACTTGAAACAAATGATTTTAAACGCTATAAAATACTCCTTCCATAGTACAGAATATGAAACTTCACCTTTCATTACAAATATTTAAAATAATGGTCAAAAAGAAAAAAAAGAAAAGAATAGCAAAGTTCATGGTGGATACAGATTGAAGGAAGCATATTTAAAATGGCCAGAAACAGTAGTCCAGGATGGACCAGACAGAGCTCTCAAATTAGACTAAAGAGAATCTGTGAAAATTAAGACTGAGTGAAAGATACACATGGAAACAAGAATCACTATGGACTAGGTACAAGATACTATTACGAGAATCCAAAAAGAAAAAAGAAAGTAGTTATAATTCAGATAAACATACTTTACAGTTTAACTGTGATTTAGGATGTACTTCAGGGTTAGAACACAACCATGGAAACATGCAACTAATTCAAAAGAGTGGATTCCAGCAAAGTGGATTGAATGGCACCATGCTGGGTCAAGAACCTACATCTGAGAGCCTGGGGACTATGGGTTTGATTTCTGACTCTGCATGCTCTAGCTAGGCAATAATCTGACTTGTTTAAGTCTCAGTCAGGTTTCTTATTTACACTGAGCAAAAAATTTCAGAGAATTATGTCACTAAAGAGCCTGCTATTCTTCTAAACACATTATGCTTTCTCATGCCTCTACGGCTATGTCTATAATTCAGGAGACATATAAGTACCCACGTTAAGAGGGCTAGAGCTGGCATGTAAGTGCCTGAGAGCTAATGGTTATATGATCTTGAACTAATTCTTTAACCCCTATGACAGTCTAATTCTTCATCTGGATATTAGTATAGTAACTACCAACACTTAGTAAAATATTTAAATGTGACATATTTTACAAATACTTAAAACAGTAAAGGAATATTATAAATATTTGGTATTCCTTAGGCATTAGTATAATTATTTTAACATAAAGTTTGCTGTGATTAGTTTACAGGTGCAAGTAAGAAAGAGCCAGTACTTGTAGGCAGTGCTTTAAAGTTTGATTTTGGGGAAGAGGGGTTTGGGGGAGAATGGATACATGTATTTGTATAGCTCAGTCCCTTTGCTGCCCCCTTGAAACTATCACAACACTGTTAATTGGCTATACTCCAATATAAAATAAAAAATTCAAAATATGATAAAGTTTGATTTTTGTCACGCCACTATAGAATTTCAGGCAAGGAGTTCCTGTAATCAGTTATGTTATATGTTTCTTGTTTTCATTTGCCTAAGGGTCATCAGATTATTGTTAAAATAAAAAATCCTGGGGACTATAAATCAGAAGATCTGGAGTGGGCCTGCGAGTGGACAAGTCAAGTTAGGCTTATGTCCATTCACTGTCATGGTAGTATATCCAGCAAGAACCCTTGTTCACAGCCCCAGGTCACAAGGTTCACAATAATGCAACACAAGACTGTGGTCAAGCACTTGTGCATTGGGACTGGCTATAGAAATTCAAACTCTGTTCTGACGTTTAAGTCAGTTGATCTTCCTCAAGCTGCTCAATGTCTAAGGTTCAATTTTCTCATAATGTTCAAGCTGGATTTAGAAAAGGCAGAGGAACAAGAGATCAAATTGCCAAAATCTGTTGGATCACAGAAAAAGCAAGAGAATTCCAGAAAAACATTTATTTCTGCTTTATTGATTATGCCAAAACCTTTGACTGTGTGGATCACAACACACTGTGGAGAATTATTTAAGAGATGGGAATGACAGACCACCTTACTTGCCTCCTGAGACACCTATATTCAGGTCAAGAAGCAACAGTTAGAACTGGACATTGAATAATAGACTGGTTCAAGATTGGGAAAGGAGTATGTCAAGGTTGGATATTGTCACCCTGCTTATTTAACTTGTATGCAGAGTACATCATGCAAAATATTGGGCTTGATGAGCACAAACTGGAATCAAGATTGCCAGGAGAAATATCTATAACCTCAGATATGCACGCTTACGGCAGAAAGCAAAGTGGAACTAAACAGCCTCTTGATGAAGATGAAAGAAAGTGAAAAAGCTGGCTTAAAATTCAACAGGCAAAAAACTAGGATCATGGCATTTGGTCACATCACTTCCTGGCAGACAGATGGGGAAACAATGGAACGAGTGACAGACTTTATTTTCTTGGGCTCCAAAACCACTGCAGATGATGATGGCAGCCATAAGGTTAAAAGACACTTGCTTCTTGGAAGAAAAGTTATAACAAATCTAGACAGTGGTTTAAAAAGCAGAAATATTACTTTGCTGACAAAGGTGAAAGTTAAAGTCACTCAACCATGTCTGGCTCTATGTGACCCCATGGACTATACAGTCCATGGAATTCTCTAAGCCAGAATACTGGAGTGGGTAGCCTATCCCTTCTCCAGCAGATCTTCCTGACCCAGGCATCAAACCAGGGTCTCCTGCATTGCAGACAGATTCTTTACCAATTGAGCTATCAGGGAGGTCTGTATAGTCAATGCTATAGTTTTCCAGTAGTCATGTTGGGTGTGAGAGTTGGACCATAAAGAAGACTGAGCACTGAAAAATAGATGCTTTTGAACTGTGGTGTTAGAGAAGACTCTTGAGAGTCCCTTGGACAGCAAGGAGATCAAACCACTCAATCCTAAAGGAAATCAATCCTGAATATTCATCGGAAAGGCTGATGCTGAAGCTGAAGCTCTAATACTTTGGAGACCTGATGTGAAGAGTGGACTCATTGGAAAAGACCCTGATGCTGGGAAAGATTGAAGGCAGGAGAAGAAGGGGATGACAGAGGATGAGATGGTTGGATGGCATCACTGACTCAATGGACATGAGTTTGAGTAAACTCTGGGAGTTGGTGATGGACAGAGAGGCCTGGTGTGCTGTAGTCCATGGGGTCACAAAGAGTCAGACACGACTGAGCGACTGAACTGAACTGAACACTATATAAACTGCATAGCACAAAGTTAACAAAAGTTTTGTATTAAAGTACAGCAGTCAATGACACACATATGGAACTAGTTTACTTTGAAGAATAAATTGGCTACATTAGAATCTTTAGAAAGATTTTAAACACTGAAAACATTTTAACATTTAATCATTAAAGCTTAGAATTTCACTTACTTTATAATAGGAAAAATATTATATATAGAGTTAAGAAATGAATCATTAAATATAAAAGTTCATAAAAATGAACTTTTATGGAAGTTCATAAGACATGAATTATTAAATATAAAAATGATAGCAAAGTGGATATGCATAGTAAATAACTTTAAGGATAGTTATTCAGGTATTATAGTACTAATCACAAAATTATTTTTTTAAATGGCAAAATAAAAGGTCAAATATTTAAATTTAAAGAAAACTTGTGCTCATCCTCTCTTAAAAACTGCATTAAAATGTATAAATAAACATATGTACTGGCAACATCATGGTCAATATAGCTTTGGTGACTACTACGGGAGAGACAGTGGTGGATTCCCCCCACCCCCAGGTCTCTTTTAATGCATTTTTATTTCTTAAATTAATTTTTTAGCAGCTCTTATTCTCAAATCCCCTTCCCTTTCATAGAAAACCATTTGAATATGTTTAGCATGTATTTTTGTTTGTCCTTGTTCAGAAATGCATATTTTATGTATTCTAAAAATTCATAAAGCCAATTGTATTAATATTTTGTGAGACCTTTTTGTAAAGATGAATTTTACAGAAAAATTGAATAGAAACACATAATGTTTCAGCTGTATGCCAAAAATCAGCTACATCCTACATACAGCTGTGAAGAGTACTATAAACTTCTGTATTCAAGCCAGTTCATCTGTGCACTGGTGTTTAATGAACAATAAAAAGCAAATAGCCAGACAAAATTACAAATTTCATTTTTAGTAGTTAATTTTTGAAATCTTGACTTGTTTTCATGATAGGTTTATATTATACCTACCAGCAGTAGGCTGCTAATACAAAGCTACTTTTCTTGTTATCAAGAGACTTAAAATACTGCCTATTCCATTCACTATCTCTGGCAAATTTATATGCTAACTAAATAGAATGGTTTTTTTTTTTTTTTTTTTTTTATGGGCTTTAGACTTCAGTCTGCTGGTAGGAAGAATTTCAGAGTATCTGATTTAAGTTAAGCAAACCAGTACTAACTCAAACATTACTCTCAAATATATCTCACTGAGAAAGTGAGACACAAGAGGATTTTGTCTATCCTTTCAGAATGAGGACTGAGTCCTTGAGTCAATGGGAACTGCAAAGCTAAAAAGTAGAGAAGGCATTTTTTTTTTTAACCCAGATTAAAGCTTTAGTGAACAAAAGCTTTCTGGATATATCAGAAGAGCTTTGCTCATTACAGACAGGGTCTCACCAAGTTGCCAGGAATCAAGTCATTCTGGGCTTGTTATTGTCTGTGGTCACTTAGAGTTGAAATTCAAAGTTGTTGGGAATAACTACACAATAAAATCTCAACCAGGGACCTGGGGATGGAGAGTTATCTATATTCACATCAGTAAATCTTTGTTGTGATTTCATGTCTTTATTTTTTATTTTGACAATTCTTTATTGTCAGGATTCAAGACAGCTGTAATTAACATAACTTTGTTTTGGTTTTTTTTGCCAGCAATATATATATATTGCTGGCAAATATATGTATGTGTGTATATACACACAAATATATATATGTGTGTGTGTGTGTGTGTGTATCTCCCAGCACTTGCCTGTTTTATAGCAACAGCTTGAGGGATAAAGTGATAGTATAATCTTTATTTAATACTCGGCTGTGCTGAAGTATCAAACAGACAGGCTATTACTTTAGAAGAATGGTTTAGGCATATAATACAGTAGTTCAAAGGCAATGTGAAAGAACCAATTTCATAAATATATAGTTGCATATGTACATATACAATGTAACTAAGTAAAATATGTGAAGACGCTGAACCATTCACACTATGTTTCAAACTTTAATTCTTAAAGAGTAGTGAATTTACAATGAGAAATGTATCTGATAGATTTTGAAATATAGGAACTATTTTTAAGCTTGGATGAGATTAAACATTAAAAAGTGAAATTACTTATCTCTTTCATGTAGTCTAAAACCTTTTGACCCAGGAAAATAAAACTAAGAAGAAATGTAAAAATAATTGCTATAAAATATGTTCTAAATGCCATGTTTAATCTTTAGCTATTTTATTTCATAGTTGCCTTAGAGATACTTTTTTCTCCCTAAAGTAAAACATTTATACATTACAAAATAGTTGAATTAGTCTAAATACTATATATATATATATATATATAATGCTACCTCTTCTCAATTCCAGTTCATATCTGCTGGATATATTACCTGCTTTGAAAGTGAAAGTGTTAGTTGCTCAGTCATGTCCGACTCTGTGAGACTCAACTCCATGGACTGTAGCCTGCAAGGCTCCTCTGTCCATGGAATTCTCCAGGCAAGAATACTGGAGTGGGTTGCCATTTCCTTCTCCAAGGGATTTTCCCAACCCAGGGGTCAAATGCTGCTCTCCTGCATTGCAGGCAGATTCTTTAACTGTCTGAGCCACCAGGGAAGCCCCATTAGCGGCATTATTGTACAACAAATTACCACGAATTTAGCAGCTTAAAATAACACACATTTATTATCTCATAGTTTTTGTGGGTCATAGGTTCAGGTCAGGACTCCACAAAGCTTTAATCAAGGTTGTGACAACAGGGCTGAGTTCCCTTCAGGAGACTTGATGAGGAAAGTTTCCATTTATAAGCTGATTCGAGTGATCTGCATGACTGCCTTTGATTGTGACTATATATATGACTGAGGGCCCAGGGCCTGGCTTTACCTCTTACTGACCACTGGCTGGTGGCTTCCTTCAGGTGCTAGAGACTGCTCATTGTTTCCTCTGCCTCATGGCCTTCCTTTTAGTCAGTTTACAACATGGCTGTTTGCTTCTTCAAGGCCAGCAGAAGCAGCTCTCCATGTGTACTAGGAAAACAATACCTTACATCTCTTTTGTACGTAATCACAAACTCAGGATCCCAAAAGTTTTGCCTTATTCCATTGGTTATAAGTAAGCTACAGGTTCCTTCCATATCCAAGGGGGAAGGATAATGCAGGACCTCAAAGCAGGTGATGAAATTGGGGGTGGTTTTAGAAATCTGTCTATCACACTGGATAAACTCTTGATGTATTTAATATATTCAGTCAGATAGCAAATTTTTCTATGTGTGCATATATAGGAATTCAGTAAAATAAAGAATTTGAAGTGTCTAAACAATAAAAGTTTGTTTTTAATATGTTTGAAAACTTTATAGAACTTTTTATATATAAATAAATTTATATGTATATAAATTACACATTGTTTTAGCACATGAAAATAATGATATAACTCTCACTAAGATATAAACACTCAGATTAATTAGTTGATATAATTAAAAACAGAGCCGTTGAGGAAACTATTTCCAAAAATATACAAGAAAAAGTAAAAATATATCTCAGTATAACTTTAACCTACACCCACCAGAGGTACTTAGGGATTGCATGTGGTAGGACAGTGTTTGCTATGAGCTATACTTTTGCATACATTTCTAAAGACTGAGGACATTATTAGTGTGTAAAATAAAATTTGATTCAGCTTTATTTTGTCTTCTGACTTTAATAAAAAAAAATCTGAAATAGATTACCAAGATAATATACTAGATTTCTTGAGCCTAAGACTTATTACTAAACACAGGTTTTAGATACAAGGCTTCCCTCGTAGCTCAGCTGGTAAAGAAGCAGCCTACAATGGAGACCTGGGTTCGATTCTTGGGTCAGGAAGATCCCCTGGAGAAGGAAATGGCAACCCACTCCAGTATTCTTGCCAGGAGAATTCTCATGGACAGAGAAGCCTGGTGGGCTATAGTCTATGGGGTCACAAGGAGTTGGACATAACTGAGAGACTAGCTTTCATATGTGTGTGTGTGTGTGTGTTTGTGTGTGTATATATATATACACACACAGAGAAAGAGAGAGAGGATACATATATGTATATCTATCTATATCTATATAATATATAAAAACATATTAGTATTTATTTATATATTTTTAATGTATTTATTTATATAAATGTACATATAAATACACACGGATACTTAACTGGTAAATAATGGAATTACTTTGCTCATTTAAAGCTTTCATATTTAGAATTTAGGTGATGGGGGTAAAAAAGGTTTTATAAATTACCTTCACCACCCTGCTACACTGAGGACTTATGAAGAAATACTCAACATAGTACTTTGGTGGATTTAAAATGGTCTCATTATCTATAATTCTAAAACCATCATTTTGAATTGTATACAAATTTTACAGTCCTCCTAGAGCCCTAGTTTCAGAAAATATTAGTTGGCACTTTGTATACCCCTCTAGATGCATTTGTATATATTTTATTTTCAGATGAAATAAGACAAAGCACCAATGTCTATCTTAAATGACTTATATTTCTGGACATTTTTATTTATACTGTTTTTTCTTGACTCAATAATCACTATTATAGCTCATTCCAAAGAGCAGAATGTAGGGAGACAAGCTTGCCCCCAAATTTGTAAATAAATTTATTCTGTCATTCTGTCCTTCTCTGCCTCTTCCCTTCACCTCCAAAAGTAGTCATGGACAAGAGTGTTGAAGGAAACCTGCCATTTATTCAAAGCATAAAGTATATTTGGTAAGCTTTTCCAAACAAAACACCACAGACAGAGAGAACATGGGGCCTGAGTTATTTCGGAGCTGAGCAGGTTTCTTCTTCATGTGGCAGAGCAGACTGAAATGAATTAAAAGGTAGGGAAGGGAGGCAGGCGTTTTGTTCACTTGCACTGCATTAAGCAGTTCACGAATTCAGGCAGTCTCATCCTGTAGCTCCAACTGCCTCCTCTTGGAGCCAGCACCAGCTCCTGGGTCTTAAAGGATGATGGGCAGTTGATTTATTCCTTTGCAATTATTCAGATCTCTCCAAACTGCATGATCTTCTTTCAAATCCATATCCTGCTGGACTGAAGGATTTTATACCTGCTTAATAGCTTCATGTAGAAGAGCTTCCACAATTTCCATAGCCAGAGATTATCATGTCACATATTTTGGAACAAGGCCAAGCCCCACTTCAGATAAAAAGTGATATGACAGGATAATTCTGCAGTTAATGGAAAATGTAGAAATATGGAAGCAGGGATATTTTCCAAGATACATATGCCATTGACATGCTCATGTCCATTTTTATATTGATTCGTCCTTTAAGATAATTTAAGGAACTGGAAAACAAATAAATTGTTTTTTTTTTTTTTTTAATACTAACACTGACAGCCTAAGAAACAACATTTTTCTTCCTGATCTAGATGATAAAAACTGATACAAGTATGGCTATAGTAAGAGAGCATAAATTACACTGAGAATAACTGCACCTTAAGTGTTAAGGTGTGAATATTATTTGTAAGTTATTTACCCACAAAGTCTCTTGCTCTAGCATGTTCGGCAAGCTATTAGATTTTAGAACAGTCAGAGATTGCTGCAATCTTAATTGAGTTTTTATCAACATTCTCTGTTAGTAACATCTTCCTAGATTTCTCTTTATGTATACTGATAGGGGGAAACAAAAGAAATATAAAATCTAATCTACTAACATCATCTATTCCCTCTGTAATTCTCACACAATTCTGAATGAATTAATGAAAAATAGTTCTGGGGAAGTTTCTACGGGACTTTCAAGCAATGAAATTATGTAAATTTGGCAATACTTAGTGTTGAATTCATATGCAAAGTAAATGAATTAATCATTGCTCACTAATAACCACATTGCTAGATTCTGATCCCCACACTGCCCCCTCCAATATCTAAACTGCAACTCAACTTGTCCCAATTACCCAACACTCCTGCTTATTTCAGGTCTACACTGTCCCCTCTTTTCTCCCATAATCTAGAGAACAAATGGTTCTCCCTTTTGTGCTATGATAAATGCCAGTATAGTCAATAAGAAATTTTAAGCTCAGCAAATAGACTTCAATGAATCATAGTGAGAATCCAGCCTACTCTATAGAGGTATGTTTATTATATACTATAATTACATATTATTTCATTTTCAAAACTCTCATCTCTTAATCCAGAGATACTTTATCTGAAGAAGTGCTGCATATTTATTCGCTCAGTATTGAGTGCCAACAATGTGTCAGGAAAAGCTACTGGCAGCATGGTGATAACTAAGGCCGGCATACAAAAAACATATAAATGAGCAGATATTTCTAAAAATGCGTCTGAGTCACAGAAAGAGGAAAAGAAAGGAAAGGAATATGGTAGACAAAGACTTTGATGATATCATCAGTTTGCTCAAGCCAGAATTCTTCATGTGAATAGTTAGAACAACTTAGACAATTTTTCAGTCAGTCACTTCTGCTGTTAGAAATGTTAGCTCCAGTCACTAGTAGTTGTAACTTGAAAACACAGATCAAGGGAAACAACTGTTATATTCAGAGCAGATCTCTTAGTTTCAATCTGATCAAATACTTAATAACTTTTTTCTACTGAAAAGTAATCATTTGTTGAATATTTTTCTGTCTGTATACTTTTAAATAACCTCTAAATGACCCTCCCCCACAAAATGGGCACCTAGGAAACTCTTGTCAGTTTTCAAAAATTAATGATTAACATGCCAGGCTTGATGAAGCACAAGCTGGAATCAAGATGGCCAGGAGAAATATCAGTAATCTCAGATATACAGATACTACCCTTATGGCAGAAAGCAAAGAAGAACTAAAGAGCCTCTTAAAGAAAGTGAAAGAGGAGAGTGAAAAATCTGGCTTAAAAGTCAACATTCAAAAAACCAAGATAATGCCATCCAGTCCCATCAATTCATGTCAAATAGATGGGGAAGCAATAGAAACAGTGACAGACTTTATTTTCTTGGGTTCCAAAATTACTGCAGATGGTGACTGAAGCCACGAAATTAAAAGATGCTTGCTCCTTGGAAGAAAAGCAGTGATCAACCTAGACAGCAAATTAAAAAGCAGAGATATTAATTTGCTGACAAAAGTTTATCTAGTTAAAGCTATGGTTTTTCCAGTAGTCAGTATGGTTGTGAGAGTTGGACCATAAAAAGGCTGAACACTGAAGAACTGATGGTTTTGAACTATGTTGTTGGAGAGGACTCTTGAGAGTCCCTTGAACTGTAAGGAGACCAAATCAGTCAGTCCTAAAGAAAATCAGTCCTGACTATTTATTGGAAGGACTAATGCTGAAGCTCCAATACTTTGGCCACCTGATGCAAAGAACTGACTCACTGGAAAAGACCCTGATGCTGGGAAAGATTGAAGGCAGGAGGAGAAGGGGAAGACAGAGAATGAGATTGTTGGATGTCATCACCGACTCAATGCACATAAGTTTGAGCAAGCTCTGGGAGTTGGTGATGGACAAGGAAGCCTGGTGTGCTGCAGTCCATGGGATCACAAAGAGTCAGACATGACTGAGCAACTGAACTGAACTGCACAGATCTGAATTCCCTTCACTGTTACTTTGGGGATCTCCTGTGACAAAAAGACTTGTGCACACCTGAGGCATAATGTCTCAGATCATCATTCTTCATCTCAGAAGCATTATTGGTACTTTTTTTCCTCACTTCACATACCTGAGAAAAATTTAATCTATTATCACAACTTAGGTGCATGATACAGACTCCAATACTGGCATGAGTTAAAATATATATTTGATCAATGTTTGTTCATTATTAAAAGAGGCTTATTAATATGGAAATGTGGAAATGGCAACTCACTCCAGTATTCGTGCCTGGAGAATTCCATGGGCAGAGGAGCCTGACAGGCTACAGTTCATGGGGTAGCAAAGAATTGGACATGACTGAGTGACTAACACTATTGATATATAGTCCACCAATCCCTCCTTCTGAATGATCAAATACATAATATATCACATGATTCATATATTAAAATATGTCATAATAAATCACACAATTTTATTAACTTTGTTGTTACCCAAATCTCTTGAATAGAATCTAACATTTCCTACTCTAAATTTGACCCCCAACAAAGTCAAACAAACTAAAGAAAGATAATAAGTGTCAGCCCCAGAATGACAGTGAATGTTTTGGGAACCTGTATTAATAAGGGACCCTAATATGAGTGTATGTATGAGAGTTGGTTTTCTTTTTACACTGTTAACAGAAATTCAGTTCAGTTCAGTCGCTCAGTCATTTTCAACTCTTTGTGACCCCATGAACCACGTCACACCAGGCCTCCCTGTCCATCACCAACTCCCGGAGTCCACCCACACCCATGTCCATTGAGTCGGTGATGCCATCCAACCATCTCATCATCTGTCATCCCCTTCTCCTCCTGCTGTCAATCTTTCCCAGCATCAGGGTCTTTCAAATGAGTCAACTCTTTGCATCAGGTTGCCAAAGTATTGAAGTATTCAACTTCAGCATCAGTCCTTCCAATGAACACCCAGGACTGATCTCCTTCAGGATGGACTGGTTGGATCTCCTTGCAGTCCAAGGGACTCTCAAGACTCTTCTCCAACACCACAGTCCAATGGCATCAATTTTTTGGTGCTCGGCTTTCTTCACAGTCCAACTCTCACATCCATACATGACCACTGAAAAAATCATAGCCTTGACTAGACAGACCTTTGTTGGCAAAGTAATGTCTCTGCTTTTCAATATGCTATCTAGGTTGGTCATAACTTTCCTTCCAAGGAGTAAGCATCTTTTAATTTCATGGCTGCAGTCACCATCTGCAATGATTTTGGAGCCCAGAAAAATAAAGTCTGACACTGCATCCACTGTCTCCCCATCTATTTCCCATGAGGTGATGGGACCAGATGCCATGATCTTTGTTTTCTGAATGTTGAGCTTTAAGCCAACTTTTTCACTCTCTTCTTTCACTTTCATCAAGAGGCTTTTTAGTTCCTCTTCACTTTCTACCATAAGGTTGGTATCCTCTGCATATCTGAGGTTATTGATATTTCTCCCAGCAATCTTGATTCCAGCTTGTGCTTCTTCCAGGCCAGCGTTTCTCATGATGTCCTCTGCATATAAGTTAAATAAGCAGGGTGACAATATACAGCCTTGACATACTCCTTTTCCTATTTGGAACCAGTCTGTTGGTCCATGTCCAGTTCTAACTGTTGCTTCCTGACCTGAAGATATGTTTCTCAAGAGGTGGGTCAGGTGGTCTGGAGTTCCCATCTTTTTCAGAATTTTCCAGAGTTTATTGTGATACACACAGTCAAAGGCTTTGGCATAGTCAATAAAGCAGAAATAGATGTTTTTCTGGAACTCACTTTTTTGATGATCCAGCAGCTGTTGGCAATTTGATCTCTGGTTCTTCTGTCTTTACTAAAACCAGCTTGAACATCTGGAAGTTCACGGTTCATGTATTGCTGAAGCCAGGCTTGGAAGATTTTGAGCATTACTTTACTAGCATGTGAGATGAGTGCACTTGTGTGGTAGTTTGAGCATTCTTTGGGATTGGAATGAAAACTGACCTTTTCCAGTCCTGTGACCACTGCTGAGTTTTCCTAATTTGCTGGCATATTGAATGCAGCACTTTCACAGCATCATCTTTCATTATTTGAAATAGCTCAACTGGAATTCCATCACCTCCTCTAGCCTGGTTAGTAGTGATGCTTTCTAAGGCCCACCTGACTTCACATTCCAGGATGTCTGGCTCTAGGTGAGTGATCACACCATTGTGATTATCTGGGTCATGAAGATCTTTTTTGTATAGTTCTTCTGTGTATTCTTGCCACCTCTTCTTAATATCTTCTGCTTCTCTTAGGTCCATATCATTTCTGTCCTTTATCGAGCCCATCTTTGCATGAAATGTTCCCTTGGTATCTCTAATTTCCTTGAAGAGATCTCTAGTCTTTCCCATTCAGTTGTTTCCCTCTATTTCTTTGCATTGATCTCTGAGGAAGGCTTTCTTATCTCTCCTTGCTATTCTTTGGGACTCTGCATTCAAATGGGAATATCTTTCCTTTTCTCCTTTGCTTTTCACTTCTTTTCTTTTCACAGCTATTTGTAAGGCCTCCTGAGACAACCACTGTGCCTTTTTGCATTTCTTTTCCATGGGGATGGTCTTGATCCCTGTCTCCTGTACAAAGTCACAATCCTCCATCCATAGTTCATCAGGCACTCTGTCTATCAGATCTAGTCCCTTAAATCTATTTCTCACTTCCACTGTATAGTTTTAAGGAAATATAAAAGTATCCTGACCATTCTTAATAAGATTATAACTTTGTAGTGTAAGGCAATAAGGAATAGAGTATCAAAAAGTATCTGTAATAATAAGCAGGGTCACTCCACTATGTATCTATAATTGTCTGTTTGAAAGCTCATTTTTTTCTATAATTTTCCTCATAGTTGTTTCATATCTTTTTTATAAGTGGAATTTCAGAAATACACTGGAACTGTCCAACATGAAAATATATACAGAATAATGCAACATAATCTTGGCAACATAAATCTGAACATTTTCTCTAGGGATTTGTTTCTAATAACATTTTCTTAATTTAATTTTGTATTTAATTTGAGGATAATTACTTTACAATATTGTAATTGTTTCTACCATACATTAACATGAAGCAGTCATAAGAATACACATGTACCCTCCGTCTTAAACCTCCCCCCGCCACCTCCCTCCCCATCCCACCCCTCTACGTCATCATAGAGTACCTGCTTTGGGTTCCCTATGTCAAAAAGCAAATTTCCACTAGCTATCTATTTTACATGCTGCTGCTGCTGCTAAGTCGCTTCTGTCGTGTCTGACTCTATGTGACCCTAGAGACGGCAGCCCACCAGGCTCCCCCATTCCTGGGATTCTCCAGGCAATAATACTGGAGTGGGTTGCCATTTCCTTCACCAATACATGAAAGTGAAAAGTGAAAGTGAAGTCGCCCAGCTGTGTCTGACTCTTAGCTACGCCATGGACTGCAGCCTACCAGGCTCCTCTGTCCATGGGTTTTTCCAGGCAAGAGTACTGAAGTGGGGTGCCATTGCCGTCTCTGATCTATTTTACATATGATAATCCATATTTTTCAATGCTATTCTCTCACGTCACCCCACCCTCTCCTTCCCACATTGTAACCCTAAGTTCGTTCTTTACGTCTGCATCTCCATTGCTGCCCTGCAAATAGGATCATCAGTACCATCTGTCTAGATTCCATATATATGCATTAACACATGATATTTGTCTTGTTGTAACTTACTCTCATATCATTTAACTTGATTAAATTAAATTATTATTATTATTTTTTACCTGAGAAACACCTATGGGGAGAAGAAACATACATAGATTGTCCAGGACCCAAACTTTGATGGAGTGTTTGATTTAATTGATTTCATGGAACATTTCACGAGTGTGGCCGAGAGGAGCTACCCTGGGCCAGAGGTCAGGGGCCCAGCAGAGAGGAGCTACCCTGCGCCCGAGGTCAGGGACGGTGGCTGCGCTTTTCTGGAGCAGCCGTGAAGAGAGACACCACATCCAGTGTAAGAAAAACCCAGGTAAGACGGTAGGCACTGAGAGAGGGGATCGGGGGCAGACAGACTGAAACTACAGTCAGGGACAACTAGCCAATCTGATCACATGGACCACAGCCTTGTCTAACTCAATGAAATTAAGCAATGCCATATGGGGCCATCCAAGATGGAAGGGTCATGGTGAAGGGGTCTGACAGAATGTAGTCCACTGGAGAAGGGAGAGTCAAACCACTTCAGTATTCTTGCCTTGAGAACCCCATGAACAGTATGAAAAGGCAAAAAGACAGGGCACTGAAAAACGAACTCCCCAGGTCAGTATGTGCCCAATATGCTACTGGAGATCAGTGGAGAAATAACTCCAGAAAGAATGAAGGGATACAGCCAAAGCAAAAACAATACCCAGTTGTGAATGGGACTGGTGATAGAAGCAAGATTCAATGCTTTAAAGAACAATATTGCATAGGAACCTGGAATATTAGGTCCATGAATCAAGGCAACTTGGAAGTGGTCAAACAGGAGATGTCAAACATTGACATTCTAGGAATCAGTGAACTAAGATGGACTAGAATGGGTGAATTTAACTCAGATGACCATTATATTACTACTGTGGGCAGGAATCCCTTAAGAAATGGAGTAGCCATCGTAGTCAACAAAGGAGTCTGAAATGCAGTACATGGATGCAATCTCAAAAACGACAGAATGATCTCTGTTTGTTTCCATGGCAAACCATTCAATATCACAGTAATCCAAGTCTATGCCCCAACCAGTAACACTGAAGAAGCTGAACAGTTGTATGAAGACCTACAAGACCTTCTAGAACTAACACCCAAAGAGGATGTCCTCTTCATTATAGGGAACAGGAATGCAAAAGTAGGAAGTCAAGAAACACCTGGAGTAACAGGCAAATTTAGCCTTGGAGTACAGAACGAAGCAGAGCAAAGGCACATAGAGTTATGCCAAGAGAACGCACTGGTCATAGCAAACACCCTCTTCCAACAACACAAGAGAAGACTCTACACATGGATATCACCAGATGGTCAACAATATCAGACTGATTATATTCTTTGCAGCCAAAGATGGAGAAGCTCTATATAGTCAGTAAAAACAAGACCAGGAGCTGACTGTGGCTTGGATCATGAACTCCTCATTGCCAAATTCAGACAGAAATTGAAGAGAGTGAAGAAAACCACTAGACCATTCAGGTATGACATAAATCAAATCCCTCATGATTATACAGTGGAAGTGAGAAATAAATTTAAGGGACTAGATCTGATAGACAGAGTGCATGATGAAATATGGATGGAGGTTCCTGACATTGTACAGGAGACAGGAATCAGAACCATCCCCAAGAAAAAGAAATGCAAAAAAGCAAAATGGATGTCTGAAGAGGACTTACAAATAGCTGTAAAAAGAAGAGAAGTGAAAAGCAAAAGAGAAAAGGAAAGATATACCCATTTGAATGCAGAGTTCCAAAGAATAGTGATGAGAGATAAGAAAGCCTTCCTCAGAGACCAATGCAAAGAAATAGAGGGAAACAATAGAATGGGAAAGACTAGAGATCTCTTCAAGAAAATTAGAGATACCAAGGGAACACTTCATGCAAAGATGGGGTCAGTAAAGGACAGAAATTGTATGGACCTAAGAGAAGCAGAAGATATTAAGAAGAGGTGGCAGGAATATGCAGAAGAACTCTACAAAAAAGATTTTCATGACCCAGATAATCACGATGGTGTGAACACTCACCTAGAGCCAGACATCCTGGAATTCCAAGTCAAATGGGCCTTAGGAAGGATCACTGCGAACAAAGCTAGTGGAGGTGATGGAATTCCAGTTGAGCTATTTCAAACCCTAAGACGATGCTGTGAAAGTGCTACACTCAATATGCCAGCAAATTTGGAAATCCCAGCAGTGGTCACAGGACTGGAAAAGGACACTTTTCAATCCAATCAGAAAGAAAGGCAATGCCAAAGAATGCTTAACTACTGCACAATTGCACTCATCTCACACGCTAGTAAAGTAATGCTTAAAATTCTCCAAGCCAGGCTTCAGCAATACGTGAATCGTGAAATTCCAGATGTCCAAGCTGGTTTTAGGAAAGGGAGAGAAACTAGAGATCAAATTGCCAACATATGCTGGATCATCAAAAAAGCAAGCGAGTTCCAGAAAAACACCTATTTCTGCTTTATTGACTGTGACAAAGCCTTTGACTGTGTGGATCACAATAAACTATGGAAAATTCTGGAAGAAATGGGAATACCAGACCTGCCTCTGGTGAAACCTGTATTCAGGTCAGGAAGTAATAGCTAGAACTGGACATGGAACAACAGACTGGTTCCAAATAGGAAAAGGAGTACGTCAAGGCTGTACATTGTTACCCTGCTCATTTAACTTATATGCAGAGGACATCATGAGAAGTGCTGGGCTGGATGAAGCACAAGCTGGAATCAAGATTGCTGGGAGAAATATCAATAACCTCAGATATGCAGAGCCACCCTTATGGCAGAAATTGAAAAAGAACTAAAGAGCCTCTTGCTGCAAGTGAAAGAGGAGAATGAAAAAGTTGTCTTAAAGCTCAACATTCAGAAAACTAAGATCATGGCATCCGGTCCCATCACTTCATGGCAGATAGATAGGGAAACAGTGGAAACAGTGGCTGACTTTATTTTTCTGGGCTCCAAAATCACGCAGATGATGATTGCAGCAATGATATTAAAAGATGCTTACAACTTTGGAGGAAAGTTATGACCAACGTAGACAGAGTATTAGAAAGCAGAGACATTACTTTGCCAACAAAGGTCTGTCTAGTCAAGGCTATGGTTTTCCCAGTGGTTATATATGGATGTTAGAGTGGGACTACACAGAAGGCTGAGTGCTGAAGAATTGGTGCTTTTGAACTGTGGTGTTGGAGAAGACTCTTGAGAGTCCCTTGGATTGCAAGGAGATCCAACCAGTCCATCCTGAAGGAGATCAGTCCTGGGTGTTCATTGGAAGGCCTGATGTTGAAGCTGAAACTCCAATGCTTTGGCCACCTGATGCGAAGAGCTGACTCATTTGAAAAGACCCTGATGCTGGGAAAGATTGACGGCAGGAGGAGAAGGGGACAACGGAGGATGAGATGGCTGGATGGCATCATCGCCTCGATGGATGTGGGTTTGTGTGGACTCCAGGAGTTGGTGATGGACAGGGAGGCCTTGTGTGCTGCGGTTCATGGGATTGTGAAGATTCGGACATGACTGAGTGAATGAACTGAACTGAACTGATGGAATATTCCAATTCTGAGATTTTTTAACTGTGCAGTTCTATTCTAACATTTGCTAGCTTGTCAATTTTTTTTTTTCTTTGAAACTGTGCATTCAGTAAGAATTCAGTGATAGCCACATGATTGAATTTCAAAAATTACGCTTAGAGTTTTCTCAGTAAAAAAAATAACTAATCTCGATAGTCCTACGAGTTGAAAGAAATGAACACAAGTTATTTTCAAAATGGCAGTTTTAGAAACCATGATCTCTTCAGAACAGGAAGTTTTTTCAGTTTTAAAAAACTTCATCTCCAATGCTATCTGGCATTTATAAACATTTTAGCAGACTCCAAACTGCTAAGGAAGCTTAACTATAAATCCTTTCCAAGATTAGGTACATCTCCACAACTCTTAATTCATTAAAGCTATCAGGTAGGTAACTAAGGGAAATGAGGAAAATGTTTTGAGAGTATGAGTTATAAAATGTGTTCATAACACAGTCCCGAATACCAATAGTTACATTCAGTCAGGAAGAATATGTTTTCTCTCTCAGATCTATGTATTCTCTCCCAATACCAAAATACCCAAAACAAACACAAATATATGATCAAAACTTAAAATAACTGATTTTATAAGCTATCACTCTCCTTTCCCTCTTTAAAATCTTTCAAGAAGGTTATCCTTACCTCCCACTTATAGCTCAAATACTTGAATGTGGATTCTATGACCAATCAGACATCTCACTGTCTCTCAGAAGGGCCATAGTCTTCCATCTCCCCTTTCCTTACCCTTTCAATACTTTTCAGAAACTTTCAAAATCTCTCTTACTAGAATCTATTCCCTTATTGCTAGGAAAACAAACAAACAAACAAACAAACACTCTCTTGGTTTTCTCCTCTACCTGTGTCTGTTACTTTTTTGTCTCTTTTAGTGACTCTTCTTTCTCTAGTTTCTTTAAATTTTGAAAACATTTAGATTCTATCCTAGGCACTCCTATCAATGTATTAAAGCTCACTTCTCCTCACAGGCTTCTGTTCCATTCCAGTAAATACATTTACCAGTGAAGCAAATGAGCCACAAGTTTCCATCTCTGGAGCAGAAGACCATTTCCACATACCAACTGTTTGTTAGATATTGGGGTTCCCAGGTGGCACAGTGGTTTGGATTCGCCAAAAACGCAAAAGAAATGTGAAATTTCTCTTCCATTATACCTTACAATTTTCTCTGTGGTCCAGTGTTCTTCCTTTCCACAGAGGATAATTCTGTTTACACATTTATTGAGCTGAAAATCTGAGAGTCACTCTTGATTCTTAATACTCTCTCATCTCACTTCAGATCAATCACATAAGAGTCATCGATTGTAACTGCTGGCTCAGTTCAGTTCCATCTCTCAGTCATGTCCGACTCTATACGACCTCATGGACTGTAGTACGCCAGGCTTCCCTGTCCAACACCAACACCCAGAGCTTGTTCAACTTATGTCCATCGAGTCGGTGATGCCATCCAATCATCTCATCCTCTGTCTTCCCCTTCTCTTCCCATCTTCAATCTTTCCCAGCATCAGGGTCTTTTCCAATGAGTCGGTTCTTCACATCATGTGGCCAAATATTGGAGCTCCAGCTTCAGTATCAGTCCTTCCAATGAATATTCAGGACTGATTTTCCTTAGGATTGACTGATTTGGTCTCCTTGGGAGAGTCCTCGGGACTCTCAAGAGTCTTCTGCAACACCACAGTTCAAAAGCATCAATTCTTCAGCACTTAGCTTTCTTTATAGTCCAACTTTCACATCCATACACGACTATTGGAAAAACCCAATTTTCTAATGCCCTAGGGTTTTCCAAAAAGCCTAGTTTTGGTTAGATGGACCTCTGTTGGCAAAGTAATATCTCTGCTTTTTAATATGCTGTCTAGGCTGGTCATAACTTTTCTTCCAAGGAGCAAGTGTCTTTTAATTTCATGGCTGCAGTCACTACCTGCAGTGATTTTGGAGCCCAAGAAAAGTCTGTCACTGTTTTTATTGCTTCCCCATCTATTTCACATGAAGTAATGGGACCAGATGCCATGATCTTGGTATTCTGAATGTTGAGTTTTAAGCAAATATTTTCACTCTCCTCTTTCATCTTCATCAAGAGGCTCTTTAGTTCTTCTTTGCTTTCTGTCATAAGGGTGGTGTCATCTGCATATCTGAGGTTATTGATATTTCTCTTGGCAATCTTGACTCCAGCTTGTGCTTCATCTAGCACAGCATTTCTCATGATGCTTTCTGCATATAAGTTAAATAAGCAGAGTAACAATATGCAGCCTTGATAGTACTCCTTTCCCTATTTGGAACCAGTCTGCTCTTCCATGTCCAGTTCTAACTGTTGCTTCTTGACCTGCATACAGATTTCTCAGGAGGCAGGTCAGGTGCTCTGGTGCTCAGGTGCTCTCTTTAAGAGTTTTCCACAGCTTGTTGTGATCCACACAGTCAAAGGCTTTATCTTAATCAATATAGCAGAAGTAGATGTTTTTCTGGAACTCTCTTGTTTATTTGATTATCCAGCAGTTGTTGCCAATTTCATCTGTTGTTCCTCTGCCTTTTCTAAATCCAGCTTGAACATCTGGAAGTTCATGGTTCACATATTGCTGAAGCCTGGCTGGGACAATTTTGAGCATTACTTTGCTATCGTGTGAGATGAGTACAATTGTGCGGTAGTTTGAACAATCTTTGGCATTGCCTTTCTTTTGGATTGGAATGAAAACTGACCTTTTCCAGTCCTGTGGCCACTGCTGAGTTTTCCAACTTTGCTGGCATATTGAGTGCAACACTTTCACAGCATCATCTTTTAGGATTTGAAATAGCTCAACTGGAATTCCATCACCTCCACTAGCTTGGTTCATAGTGATGCTTCCTAAAGCCCACTTGACTTTGCATTTCTGGGTGTCTGGCTCTAGGTGAGTGAACACACCATTGTGGTTATCTGGGTCATGAAGATCTTTTTGTACAGTTCTTCTGTGTATTCTTGCCACCTCTTCTTAATATCTTCTGCTTCTGTTAGGTCCATACAATTTCTGTCCTTTATTGTGCCCATCTTCGCATCAAATGTTCCCCTCAGTATCTCTAAGTTTCTTGAAGAGATCTCTCGTCTTTCCCATTCTATTATTTTTGTCTATTTCTTTCTACTGATTACTGAGGAAGGCTTTCTTATCTCTCATCGCTATTCTTTGGAACTCTGCATTCAAATGGGTATACCTTTCCTTTTCCTCTTTCCCTTTCACTTCTCTTCTTTTCCCAGCTATTTCTATCTTCTATTCTCCCTCTCAGCTATGGTACACACTGGGACAGTTTCATGTTCCTCCTGTGAATCTTTGCAAATCAATGCTCACTTTTATCCTAATCCATAGTACTGCATAGTAAATGCTTACTTGTCTCTTCCATGAACTGAAAGCTCCTAGAGGCCAGAGACTACATGTTCCTCAGCATTATGTTCCTGGTCCTAAAGAAATGCCTAATAAATAGAAGATGCTATATATATAAATTAAATAAATGGATATAGGTGCTAGTATTTAAATTTAGATCAGTGTCTTTCACAACTCATACCTGCTAAATGCAGAACAATTGGTAATGGCTATGACAAAAATCAAGTAGCTCATTTGAGCTCATCATTCTACACGACGCTACATAAGGAAGAAAGATACAGTTACTAAATCAGAAGCATTTCAGGGCATGTTATTACTTGTTTAGGAAGCCACTGCTTACAGCAACAGAAGGCTTATAGAAGCTTTGTGTCAAAACACCAGCCATGTTTATGGACATAATGTTTTTTTGAAGGGAAATGAGAAACTCTGGTATTTTTCTGCTCTTTATGTGAGCAGAAAAAAAAAAAAATGTTTTTAACTCAACAACCTACTTGGTCATCCATAAGAAACTTTAAAAAACCAAAGTAATTAACTTTTATTAGTCCAATTTTAGTGAAATGAAAAATAAAAATAAAATATTAACATGATTATAAATAAATCTGAATACCTTCCCACAGGGTAGACTTAAACAGATCAGCTTTAGGACCAATGCTGGAATAAAAAATAGAATCAGAAATACACACAAATGTCTAGAGATATTCCCTATATTTTTACAAAAGGGACTCTTAAGTAATGATGTCCTTGCCTCTACATGGCGTTACTATAATCAAATGATAGAAAATGTAACAATTTGACAGTTCTGAGCTACCTTGACCTTATGGGTCCCTCCTCCTACTTCCTGAAATTCAGTGTTTCTCAGAGGAAGATCATACATTTACTTTAATCTTAATATAAGTAAGTCAATCCTTCTGTGTATTCTTCCAATTAGATTGTTGCCTCCTCTATACTTAACTGAAGGGAAAGCAACCTAACCCTTGACTATCATTCAGTCTTACCTTTGAGCCAGCCTTCGTTGTGATCTACCTCATTAAAACACTATTTAATATACTATGAAATTATATTAACATCTTGTTAATATTTGGAATATATTAAAAGGAAGTTCCAGAAAGAAATGATCTAAGAATAAGATGTAACACAACTTTGCTATGTGAAAATACTCATAGTATACTACATTTGAAGAGTAGTCTTAGAGCTATAATGATAATGACAGAGTTACCATGCATAGAACAATTACCACGAATCCTTTTAAGTAAATTATCATCACCATTCTAAGAATGAAGAAACTGAGACTTAATTATGCTAAGGAAACTTCCTGGGATCAGATGGCCACTAAAAGGCAGCATGAAATAATAACTCTTGCTTGTCTCCCTAACCTACATTCTTAAGCATCTCTGTCAACTGCCTCAACGTTAAAGAAATCCAAAGTGAGCATCCATTTGTCAAAAAGGGAAAGATAAATCCTGTGGTTTACCACATCAGCTTCAACACTGCTGTCTTGGATGTTTACCAGGAGAATTTTGTCAGTAAAATTATAAATGAAAGAATGCTAACAAGAGAGAATTTTGGCATTTTCAATCAATTCATTTGCATTCAGTCCATCTTAGAATGAATTACACAGTATGCATTTGAGATTACTATGAGGCACATATATATAACTATCACAATGTATATTAATAAATATGCTTATCATCCCATTTTCATACATGAAATGCTAAAGTTCCC
Source organism: Cervus canadensis (assembly GCF_019320065.1). Taxonomy (NCBI): domain Eukaryota; kingdom Metazoa; phylum Chordata; class Mammalia; order Artiodactyla; family Cervidae; genus Cervus; species Cervus canadensis. Next base: position 45,152,398 of record NC_057393.1, read on the forward strand.
AAGTGTTAAAACATCAATACAGTGACACTAACAACTGAAAGGTCTTTTCATTTTACCAGTCTTATTTATAATATTACTAATATTACAGTCCATCTATATTCAAATATGTATAAGTATGCATTAAAAATATACAGTTCATCCTCTCTTGAATTATAATAATTTATATGCCTCAGAGGATGATAAACTATATTAAGATAAGGACCATACTTCCTTCTTATTTGTATCATATTATTTTCTAGCATACAACTTAGTATATAGTTGCTACTCCAAAGTGTGGCTTATCAAAATCTTTAATTCACATCACATAGTTCTTTTTCCTCTTCTTCATTTTTTCATCCAGCCGTCTATCCATGTAGTCTATATTATTTCTGTTTAATCTACTCATCTATCATAATTAATTGATCAATACCTAGCTTAAAAGTTAATATGTCAAAGTCTCCATTTAGAATGAAACATTTTTAAAGGAATGGCTTTTATTTGATTAGAAAGAGAATACAAATAATTGATTATTAGGATATTCTCAGTAAAAAAAAAAAAAAAGATTAATGATTACTAATTGCAGCAAATCAATAATATCCACATCAGTATCTCTCACCACATATGTTTCTCTTACAATAGGTCTCTGGAGCTCTTTCTACTAAGTGATAGAATGAATGATCTCTCCCCTTGAATCTATGTTGGTTTGTTGCTTTGACTCCAGTGGAAGGGACACTCTGTGAGTTCTGAAACTGTTAGGGGAAGCACAGTGACTGAAACTGCCCTCCCTGGCCAGGCTCTCTGGTAACCATCTGTATGAGTTGTTTTACAATAGGAGGTCCTGGTAAGGAACAAGGAACTAATCAGCCACCACCAACCAGAAGAGTTTGGGAAAAGTCAAAAGGAGACACCACATGTCTATCCACCTCCCAGAATCCCTCTCGCTAGCATCCGTCTTGGCTGAGTGATGCGTGCACCACCAGGAAGGACTCTGAGTCAAACTGATTGGCCAAAGACAACCTGGAAACTTATCCCATCAACATAAAACCCAAGACTGCAAGCCTCGTAGCAGAGCAGTTCTCCTGGATTCCCTTAACCCTCCTGCTCTCCGCCCCGGTGCCCTCTTCCAATAAAGTCTCTTGCTTTGTCAGCACATGTCTCCTTGGACAATTGTTTACTGAGTGTTAGACAAGAGCCCACTCTTGGGGCCCTGGGGGGGGGACCCCCTTCCTACAACAAAACTAGGAGATAAAAGGCTATACAAATTCACTTGAGACACTCAGAATTCTGAACAATCAGTCTGTGAGGAAGCCCAAATTAGGCCAGGAAAACAGACTATATGAAGAGTCTGTGAAATGACTTGAAGAAAAATATACAGGTGGAAGTCTCACTTGCTGCATTCTTCCAGTATTTTATCTCCATCTACCATCTGAATACAACTGCTGGGAGACCTTGAGCTAAAACTTCCAGTTGAGAACTTCTCAAATTCCTTTATTCACAGAAACCATGAGAGAGAACTATTTGCTTTATTGTTGCGTTAAGCCCATATGTTTTCAGGTGATTTGTTAGACTAGAATGACTAGAGCCCTGCATTTTAATCTATACATTCTTTCAGAACAGTATATAGGGACACAATTAAGTACCTGCACATACTAAGAAACAAAACAAAACAAACTTGACTGATGGTTTGACCATATCCATTTCATTTAGGATATGCAGTATCTTTGATATTACATTTCAAAAATTCACAATAAGAAACACAATAAGAAATAGCAACTCTCAAATTGCATATGCAAAAAATATTCAATTATTCAATTAGTGTAATGTATCTCCCTTGATCTGTTATTAATGTTCAATCATGTTCTATTAGTTTAAATTTAAAAAAAAAACTTTTTTTTATTCTTACAAGTGATAGCCGAATTTCATTTAAAATAATTCATTGAAAACCGTCAGAGCTTATATATTCTCTTGGTTTACAAGACTTCTAGATATCACAACGTCTATGATTTTAGAACATGTTTTCTTATTGATGTTCAGTAATAATCAGAATTCATAAAGTAAAGGTTTTATAAAAAGTCTTTTTTCATATTTCTTAGTTTCACTATTGTTTTCCTGAATTTTTTACCCTTAGTACAGCATACAATAATATGGAATAAAAGTCATCAATATTAAGAAAACTATATACCATAAGATAACTATCCTAAGACATTTCCTCCTGCACAACAGAGGAATCACCTCCCTTTACTATGGGAATGGTAAGTTCAGTACAGTACGTGTTGTGTAACTAAGATCAGTTTTTCTTTTTCTTCACAGAGAAGGAAATACTACAAGTTTTTCTAGAATGCTTATATGATTGTCTTTATTCTATGCCTTTGTAATGCAAATAAATGCCCTGTGGTTCAGATGGTAAAGAATCCACCTGCATTGTGGGAGACCTGGGTTTGATCCCTGGGTTGGGAAGATCCCCTGGAGAAGGGAAAGGCTACCCACTCCAGTATTCTGGCCTGAGAATCCCATGGACTATATAATCCATGGGGTCGCAAAGAGTCCAACAGGACTGAGCAACTTTCACTCTCTTTCACAACCTTGCGAGAAAGCATAAGTTTTCCTCAAAATTTTTCAGTGATGGCAAAGAAATCATCACCAAGGCCTGTGATTGTGCTAAATTTGTGAAAAGTTTTGCTAACTTCTCCACAGAAATTATTCCAACAGGGATAGGGAAAATAATCTTATCAGGGCAAGTGAAATTTACTCAGTGGATCCATCTGATGCAATGAGAGGTATGACAGTTCCAAAGTAAAAATGTTCCTAAATATGCATTCACATTCTGAAACTCATTTTGGCTTTTCCAAAGCTACTTTTTCCAATCACCATGTTCTTCATGAAATGATTCACTCATTGGTCTGAAGAAAAGTTTTGTTTCTTAGAGTATAATGGCATTCTCTTTGCAATCATCTGTACTCCACACCCATGTTCTCACTCAGTCTTTTTAAATGCAAGAACATGACAGGTTTTCATTCTTTTCCTTGATTCTTTTTTGTTTTAGAAATTGCTCTGAAAGCCGAAAGAAATCATGTTGCTTAAAATTGGTGCTGCCAAGTTAAAACATTTTTAAAGTGTTTGAAACAATAATTAGATTTGAATATTTCCCTTATTGACCTTATAAACTAACTTTTTATTACATAGCTGGAAAAATAAACCATATATTTTCTTTCCAATGTTACTTAAGTATTCTGCTACTCTATTATTTTCTTAGTTCCTATAAGTACCATAAAACTTTATATAGTTTAGGTGACTATAATTTGTTGAATCTGAAGTTTACAGAGGATCATTATATCATAGCATTCAAATAGATAGGTTTATAGTTAAAGCCCTATATGAGCAATTCAGTTACCCTTTTCAATTAATAATGTTTACCAATTTTATGTGTGCTCAAAAAAAAAAAATAAATAAAAACATGATTAATTCATGGCCCCAAAAGTGTTTTAAACACATTTAGCTTAATTAAAAAAAAAAAATAGCAGCTGAATACTTACATGGAAAATGTTACAATGGACCATAAAATATATCTGACAAATATGTACCTTCTACCATTAAACTTTTTAGAAAAATTTTAGAAAAAGCAGAGGAACTAGAGATCAAATCACCAACATCCTCTGGATTATCGAAAAAGCAAGAGAGTTCCAGACTGCTTTATTGACTATACCAAAGCATTTGACTGTGCAGATCACAATAAACTGTGGAAAATTCTGAAAGAGATGGGCATACTAGACCACCTGACCTGCCTCTTGAGAAATCTGTATACAGGTCAGGAAGCAACAGTTAGAACTGGACATGGAACAGTTACTGAACATGGAACCAAATACTGAACCAGTATTTGTAACATACTGGTTCCAAATAGGGAAAGGAGTACATCAAGGCTGTATATTGTCACCCTGCTTATTTAACTTATATGCAGAGTACATCATGAGAAACTCTGGGCTGGAAGAAGCACAAGGTGGAATCAAGATTGCTGGGGAAAAAATCAGTAACCTCAGATATGCAGATGACACCACCATTATGGCAGAAAGTAAAGAAGAACTAGAGAGCCTCTTGATGAAAGCGAAAGAAGAGAGTGAAAAAGTTGGCTTACAGCTCAGCATTTAGAAAACTAAGATCATGGCATCCGGTCCCATCACTTCATGGCAGATAGATGGGGAAACTGTGGAAATAGTGGCTGACTTTATTTTTCTGGGCTCCAAAATCACTGCGGATTGTGATTGCAGCCATGAAATTAAAAGATTCTTCTTCCTTGGAAGAAAAGTTATGACCAACTAGACAGCATATCAAAAAGCAGAGACATTACTTTGCCAACAAAGGTCTGTCTAGTCAAGGCTATGGTTTTTCCAGTAGTCATGTATGGATATTAGAGGTGGACTACAAAGAAAGCTGAGCACCAAAGAATTGATGTTTTTGAACTGTGGTGTTGGAGAAGACTCGAGAGTCCCTTGGACTGCAAGGAGATCCAACCAGTCCATCCTAAAGGAGACCAGTCCTGGGTGATCATTGGAGGCACTGATGTTGAAGCTGAAACTCCAAAACTTTGGCCACCTGATGCGAGGAGCTAACTCATTTGAAAAGACCCTGATGCTGGGAAAAATTGACGGCAGGAGGAGAAGGGGACGACGGAGGATGAGATGGTTAGATGGCATCACAGACACAATGGACGTGGGTTTGAGTGGACTCCGGGAGTAGGTGATGGACAGGGAGGCCTGACGTGCTGCGGGTTCATGGGGTCGCAAAGAGTCAGACAGGACTGAACAACTGAACTGAACTGACTGAACCACGAAACTGCTATAATTTATTTGTACTTCTACTTATTCAATCTTACTTAATTTCATAAAAAAAAATTAACAATGAAAAACTATATAATTATCAAATGCTTTCCAATTGGAAATGGATTTCTGTGCCTTTTTCATGGGATTGATAAAATCCATATTCAGCATGTTCAATTCTATCTACCCACCTTTTGAAAGTGGGTTTTTAGCCTAAGCATCAAAGTTACTGTTGAATATCAAAATATGTTGTCTGCTGAGCAAAAACTTACATCAAACATTGTCTTAATTAGGTACGTTAGAGCCTCAATGTGGTATTTTCATTTCTGTAGGGCCTAAATCTTGTACAATTTTATGATTCTCTTTAAGAAAAATAACACAAGTTTACAAATTTAAAATCAAAAGCAACAGTGAACATTTTCTTCATATTGGAAAATAAAACATAACTCAAAAAAACTCAGACATTTTAATAGTTGATATACACCTCTAGCTTCACAAGATCAAGAAAAATCTTTTCTTTTCAAAATAAAGAGCCAACATGATGCATATCTATATTGTTTGTTTCTCATATGCTTTAGCTTTCATCATCTTTGCTTAATCAGTCAGTTCAGTTCAGTCGCACAGTCGTGTCCGACTCTTTGTGACCCCATGAATTGCAGCACGCCAGGCCTCCCTGTCCATCACCAACTCCCAGAGTTTACCCAAACACATGTCCATTGAGTCGGTGATGCCATTCAATCATCTCATCATCTGTTGTCCCCTTCTCCTCCTGCCATCAATCTTTCCCAGCATCAGGGTCTTTTCAAATGAGTCACCTCTTCAAATCAGGTAGCCAAAGTATTGGAGTTTCAGTTTCAACACCAGTCCTTCCAATGAACACCCAGGACTAATCTCCTTTAGGATGGACTGGTTGGATCTCCTTGCAGTCCAAGGGACCCTCAAGAGCTTTATCCAACACCACAGTACAAAAGCATCAATTCTTCGGCACTCAACTTTCTTTATAGTCCAACTCTCAAATCCATACGTGACTACTGGAAAAACCATAGCCTTGACTAGACAGACCTTTGTTGACAAAGTAATGTCTCTGCTTTTTAATATGCTGTCTAGGTTGGTCATAACTTTCCTTCCAAGGTGTAATCATCTTTTAATTTCATGGTTGCAATCACCATCTGCAGTGATTTTGGAACAAAAAAAAATAAAGTCTGCCACTCTTTCCATTGTTTCCCCATCTATTTGCCATGAAGTGATGGGACAGGATGCCATGATCTTAGTTTGCTGAATGTTGAACTTTAAGCCAACTTTTTCACTCTCCTGTTTCACGTTCATCAAGAGGCTCTTTAGTTCTTCTTCACTTTCTGCCATAAGGATGGTATCCTCTGCATATCTGAGGTTATTGATATTTCTCTCAGCAGTCTTGATTCCAGGTTGTGCTTCTAGCCCAGCATTTCTCATGATGTACTCTGGTAAATTCTCTATGAAGTATTTATTTTGGTGGTATTTTAAAATTTTAGGGCATTTAAAGTGAATTTTAGACTGATATCCTTATAAAAAGGAAGGATTAAATAAAGAAACAATTATAAAGTAGATTTGAGTCTGGTTTTCACTAATTTTAAAACCAGAGGGACTAACTACTCTGATATCCTTTTGTCTTAATAATCATCTTTCCAGTGAGAATTGTTACATAATAACAAATTGTGTACCAAATTTTACTATTCTACCTCATTTAATGCAATGGAAACTTGCTCCTGCATGTAATTTTAAAATTAGAAAAAGCTAACACAAATTGTTTATTTTTCAGAAAGAAAGATACTTATTATTTTCTTGAAAAAGCTTCATACAACTGAAGAAATGATGATTTAGATTTTGTAGAATCTTTTTTGAACAGTCTATGTAATTTCTCTTCCTTGCATTCCCAGGATTATAACAGAAAATGCAATCTGCAGTTGGACTAGCATACTGTCAAAGCCTGCCATATACCTACTATCAAAGTATATTAGTACTATCTCTTTATTGTTCCCAGGTTTCCCAAGAAAGTCTTACATCTTTTGTCTAAGTGCCTGTAGAAAAGTTTCCACAGGGGTGCCATCCTAAAACTCAAGAGGCTTTATTTCCTTTTTCCAATTTCCAAACCCATGTATAAATTTATCATTTGTTTATGAAATCCAAAATGTTACCGCAGGATTTAGATGTGTGATATGGGTATATGGAGTAAAGCCCACTATGCAGGGATTATTAAATTGTAATTGATATAATGAGCAAGAAACTAGAAGGAAAAATCCTTGCATAATCCCAGTTACTGTTGTTTTTCAAGGTCCATCAAAGCAAAAAAGGACAGCAGCAATAACTGTGGCAAAGAGGGCAGGTAGCTAAGTGCCTTTCATGGCTAACTGGGCTTTTCCCCACCTGTACCTTGAAGAAAGAACCAGAACAATGTGGCCTCACATGTACATCAGGAGGCACTCTCCACTCATTACTGTGATCTCAGGTCTAAGGAGCCCCCAAAGGCCTCCGTTATTTCCTATCACATGGGTCAATTGACAGTTCTCAGGACAGAAAGAAATGGGAAAGAGAAGGTGTGGACGGCAAGAAGGTAGCAAATGTGGTTCTCCCTTCCTTACTTGACCTTATGGAGACAACCGAACATGTTCTAGCAGCTTGGATGTGCTCTTATTTCTCTCCAACAGAGACAAACATAGATCATCACTTAACTACAAATCTCAAGAAAATCCATAGGGTGGGTGGAAATATTTTCCCCTCAAAGCTTCAAAAGTGTTATTGTTTAATTTTTAATGCACTATTTATATAATTAAATGTTCTTCCTGTCCTGTGACATACTAGTCCCATTTACTTGACTATCATATAATATGTTCTTTTTTTTACTCAAATATAGAATAAACCAATGTTATTTTAGACATTATACACAGGGCACTGAACTTATCAAACCTCAGGAAATACCATATTATCTATAATATATTCACTAAGCACAGAGCTTATTCTTATACTTCTAATCTTGAATGATTTTCACATGTTAAGTCCATCATGGCATCATTTTAAAATGTTTCAGTGAGTACTCACAGCCCTTAAATAAAAACTCCATTCCATGGCAGAGCAGCCCTCTCTGGTAAAACACTGTCTAATGCCTTCAGTTGAAATGATTCTTTCTGTTATGATAATCTGTGTTACTGTATGAAATCTTTAGTGTCACAGGGTAGAGATCTTATCTTTTAACTGATATCACAGGAACCTAGCAAAGGGCCTAATTTCATTAATAGGGACACTATTAATGTTTTTTGACTGAATAAGGTAATCAATCAATTGGTAAATCTGGCATTTAGTAACTTTTACTCAACCTAGACTGCTTTGTGGAATTCTCCCTAACATTTAGATAGTTTAATAAAAGTATGGTTTATCACATCAAAATTAATTAAGTTCAGCATAGATATAGACTTAAATGGTAGATTTGTGGAATAAAAGTCATTCAGTTGTGTCTGACTGTGACCCCACAGACTGTAGCCCGCCAGGTACCTCTCCAGGAATTCTCCAGCAAGAATACTGGAATGGGTCACCATGCACCTCTCCAGGGCATCTTCCCAACCCAGGGATCAAACCGGGGTCTCCTGCATTGCAGGCAGACTCTTTATCATCTGAGCTGCCAGGGAAACCCCTATATAGATAATTGAGGAGAATATAAAATGGGAAGACAGCTGAAACAAAATCTGAGATTAGTCTACACCCCCAAAATAATTTGTAGACCTATTAAAGCACTATGCCAAATTATGAAGTATATACAAGGAAAATAGAAAAAAGAGAGTTGTAAAATAAAATTTTATTTACACTTAAAAGCAAAATTGCTATGTTGGAGTGCAGACTGTTAAACAATATGTTATGATTTTCAATTGTATTATACAAATACCCTCCAAGATATTAAGCACACAAAGACACATTAAAAAAATCCACACTAAAATCATAAAAGTGAGTCATTACTAGATGATAAGTTTTATCCTTTGTGTTGTTCTCCATAGGGTTTGCATCAATTTACAATCCTACTGACAGCACACAAGGATTTCCACATCCTTTCCAGTATCTATCTCTTGTCTTCTGTTGATGACCCTTCTCATAAGCATCAAGTGATACATCACCGTGGCTTTAATTTGCTCTGGTAATTTCACTTACCCCAGATATTTTCCTACCACACTCAAAAGAAACAAAAATACTAACTCAAAAAGATATTTTCACCCTTATGTGTATAGCAGCATTATTTATAATAGCCAATAGCTAAGTGTCTATTAATGGGTAAAGAAATCACAGCATATATATTCAACCATAAAAATTGAAAAAAGCCCTACCATTTGCTACAACATGGATGGACTTTGAAAATATTGGGCTAAGTGAAATCAGAGAAAGACAGAGAAGACAAATACTGGAAGATCTCAGATATATGTAAAATCTATTTTTAAAAAATTCATAGAAAAATAAATCAGACTTGTGGTTACCAAAGACAGAGGGTTGGGGGAGGGAGATTTGGAGAAAGGTGGTAAAAAGGTACAAAATTCCACTAGGAAGGTAAAAAAGTACTAGGGATGTAATGTACAGCATAATAACGACAGTTAACATTATGATATATGGGAAAGTTAGAATAAAACCCTAAAAGTTCTCATCACAAGGAGAACTATTTTTCTTTTTTCTCCTTTTTTCTTTCTTTACCTTGTATTGTAGCTATATGAGAAGATGAATGTTAGCTAAACCTATTGTGGTAATCATGTCACGGCATAAGTAAATCAATCCATCATACTGTATATCTCAAACTTATAAGTGAAGTATGGCAACCATTTCCCAATAAGAGTGGAAAAATGGAAATTAAACAGTGGCAAAGAGGAAAAATTTGACTACTGAATAAAAGCAAAATCAGTTAAAAAAAAAAAAGGACATGTTACAATGTCCATATTTTCCCCATTTGCTAAATCCTAAAAGATAGGATAACCTATAACAGAGAAGGCAGATATAAAGCAGGTATACAACCACTTTTCTCTCTCTGGAAAATGTAACTAATTACAAGCATTCTTTTCTACTGAGTTTAGCTGCATACTCAGGATTTTGGAGAAAACATTCTACACAAACACTAGAACTCATCTCCTGAGATGAAAGCTATTTGCTTTTCCTACTGAAAACAAACTAAGAAGACAGTGATTGGATTTTCAGGCACACTAGGAGCTGGGTTCCAAGCACACATACCGGAATTCATGTGTTTTAAGGAATGGAAGCCAGGAAATATCTGATGGAACCAGATGGTCAGATAGCCACTTCACCTCTGAATGACAGTGGTTTCTCTAGTAGGACAGTGATTTCTACAACTAGCAATGTCATTAAAAGAGCACAAATGCTCTCTGAAAAAAACAGCTACTCAGTATGACAGTCTCTCTTGAGGTCCACTAGCCAGAATACAAATATTTATAATGGTTTCAAATGTTTACTCAAGAAACACTAAAGCAAACACTTCTTTTTTTTAAAAACTGTCAAACAACAGATGGTATCATCCAATGAACCAGTGACTAGAAGATGACCCATTTTAAAATCTTATTAATTTCCTAAGTTGTATTTAAAAATGCCTTCATTCTGCTATATTTGCAATAATGTACTTTTTCAGTTCAGTTCAGTCGCTCAGTCGTGTCTGACTCTTTGCGATCCCATGAACCACAGCACGCCAAGCCTCCCTGTCCATCACCAACTCCCGGAGTTTACCCAAACTCATGTCCATTGAATCGGTGAAGCCATCTAACCATGTCATCCTCTGTCGTCCCCTTCTCCTCCTGCCCTCAATCTTTCCCAGCATCAGGGTCTTTTCAAATGAGTCACCTCTTCACATCAGGTGGCCAAAGTTTGGAGTTTCAGCTTCAACATCAGTCCTTCCAATGAACACCCAGGACTGGTCTCCTTTAGGATGGACTGGTTGGATCTCCTTGCAGTTCAAGGAATCTCATGAGTCTTCTCCAATACCACAGTTCAAAAGCATCAATTCTGCACTCAGCTTTCTGTATAGTCCAACTCTCACATCCATACATGACTACTGGAAAAACCACAGCCTTGACTAGATGGACCTTTGTTGACAAAGTAATGTCTCTGCTTTTTGATATGCTGTTTAGGTTGGTCATAACTTTCCTTCCAAGGAGTAAGCGTCTTTTAATTTCATGGCTGCAATCACCATCTGCAGTGATGTTGGAGCCCCAAAAAATAAAGTGAGCCACTGTTTCCCCATATATTTGCCATGAAGTGATGGGATCAGATACCATGATCTTAGTTTAGTGAATGTTGAGCTTTAAGCCAATCTTTTCACTCTCCTCTTTCACTCTCATCAAGAGGCTCTTTAGTTCTTCTTCACTTTCTGCCATAAGGGTGGTTTCATCTGCATATCTGAGGTTATTGATATTTATCCAGGCAATCTTGATTCCAGCTTGTGCTTCATCCAGCCCAGCGTTTCTCATGATGTATTCTGCATATAAGTTAAATAAGCAGGGTGACAAGATAAAGCCTTGATGTACTCCTTTTCCTATTTGGAACCAGTCTGTTGGTCCATGTCCAGTTCTAACTTTTGCTTCCTGACCAGAATACAGGTTTCTCAAGACGCAGGTCAGGTGGTCTGGTATTCCCATCTCTTTCACAGTTTATTGTGATCCACCCAGTCAAAGGCTTTGGCATAGTCAATAAAGCAGAAATAATGTTTTTCTGGAACTCTCTTGCTTTTTTGATGATCCAGTGAATGTTGGCAATTTGATCTCTGGTTCCTCTGCCTTTTCTAAAACCAGCTTGAACATCTGGAAGTTCACGGTTCATGTATTGCTGAAGCCTGACTTGGAGAATTTCCATAGGACACTGAAAGATGAACTCCCCAGGTCGGTAGATGCCCAATATGCTACTGGAGATCAATGGAAAAATAACTCCAGAATGAATGAAGGGATGGAGCCAAAGCAAAAACAACACCCAGTTGTGGACGTGACTGATGATAGAAGCAAGGTCTGATGCTGTAAAGAGCAGTATTGCATAGGAACCTGAAATGTTAGGTCCATGAATTAAGGCAAATTGGAACTGGTCAAACAGGAGATGACAAGAGTGAACATCAACATTCTAGGAAACAGCGAACTAAGATGGACAGGAATGGGTGAATTTAACTCAGATGACCATTATATTACTACTGTGGGCAGGAATCCCTTAGAAGAAAGGGAGTAGCCATCATAGTCTAAAAAAAGTCTGAAATGCATTACTTAGATGCAATCTCACAAACGACAGAATGATCTCTTTTCGTTTCCAAGGCAAACCATTCAACATCATGGTAATCCAAGCCTATGCCTCGACCAGTGATGTCGAAGAAGCTGAAGTTGAATGGTTCTATGAAGACCTACAAGGCCTGTTAGAAATAACACCGAAAAAAGATGTCCTTTTCATTATAGGGGACTGGAATGCAGAAATAGGAAGTCAAGAAATACCTGGAGTAACAGGCAAATTTGGCCTTGGAATACAAAATGAAGCTGGGCAAAGGCTAATATAGTCTTGCCAAAAGAACACACTGGTCATAGCAAACACCCTCTTCCAACACAAGAGAAGACTCTGCACATGGACATCACCAGATGGTCAACACCGAAATCAGATTGATTATATTCTTTGAAACCAAAGATGGAGCAGCTCTATTCAGTGAGCAAAAACAAGACCGGGAGCTGACTGTGGCTCAGATCATGAACTCCTCATTGCCAAATTCAGACAGAAATTGAAGAGAGTGAAGAAAACCACTAGACCATTCAGGTATGACCTAAATCAAATCCCTTATGATTATACAGTGGAAGTGACAAATAGATTTAAGGGACTAGATCTGATAGACAGAGTGCATGATGAAATATGGACGGAGGTTCGTGACATTGACATTGTACAGGAGACAGGGATCAAGATCATCCCCAAGAAAAAGAAATGCCAGAAAGCAAAATGGCTGTGTGAGGAGGCCTTACAAATAGCTGTGAAAAGAAAAGAAGCAAAAAACAAAGGAGAAAAGGAAAGATATTCCCATTTGAATGCAGAGTTCCAAAGAATAGCCAGGAGAGATAAGAAATCCTTTCTCAGCAATCAATGCAAAGAAATAGAGGGAAACAATAGAATGGGAAAGACTAGAAATCTCTTCAAGAAAATTAGAGATACCAAGGGAACACTTCATGCAAAGATGGCGTCAGTAAAGGACAGAAATTGTATGGACCTAAGAGAAGCAGAAGATATTAAGAAGAGGTGGCAAGAATACACAGAAGAACTGTACAAAAAAGGTCTTCTTGACCCACATAATCATGATGGTGTGACCACTCACCTAGAGCCAGACATCCTGGAATGTGAAGTCAAGTGGGCCTTAGGAAGTATTACTATGAACAAAGCTAGTGGAGGTGATGGAATTCCAGTTGAGCTATTTCAAATCCTAAAAGCTGATGCTGTGAAAGTGCTGCACTCAATATGTCAGCAAATTTGGAAAACTCAGCAGTGGCCACAGGACTGGAAAATGTCAGTTTTCATTCTAATCCCAAAGAAAGGCAATGCCAAAAAATGCTCAAATGTACTTTTTAGTTTTAATTATTTTTTCCTGAAATCTGCAAGATAGTGAGAAGAAAACCAGTTTTCAGTGCATAGATATTTAAATCTACTGCATTTCAGTCCTTTTCTCTCCACTGGGAGCAGAGTACTGATTTTAGCCTGAAAGACCTGGCAAAAAAGAACTGCCTCTTATTAAATTGCCTGCTGGGCTTATTGAAACCTTTAAAT